>NC_091459.1:126500297-126802797 GCF_027789765.1 Dendropsophus ebraccatus | reverse complement strand
CGATAGAAAATATCACAGTAATCATAGTAATACAGTGAAAATGAATGTATAAAAGTACAAAAAGTGACAAACATACAAAAAAATTAAACACACACTTTTAATTATAGTAATAATTGCAGTTTACTCCCAAATTACCCCGATTACCCGTAACTACCGCAGGTTGCCCGTAACCACCTCAGGTTGCCCATAACCGCCCCAGGTTGCCCATAACCACCAGACGTTGACCGTAACCACCCTAAATTGCCAGTGACCCCCTCAGGTTGCCCGTAATCACCCCAGATTACATGCAACCCCCGCACGTCACCACTGATCACCGCACATCGCCTTTGACCACCGCACGTCGCCACTGACCATCGCGCGTCGCCACTGACCATCGCACGTCGCCACTGACCACCGCATGTCGATTCTGACCACCACACTTTGCCTCTAACCACCCCAAATTGCCAATGACCCCCTCCAGATTGCCGTAACCACGCCAGATTACAGGTACCCACCCCAGATTACCTATAAGCACTTCAGTTTATCCGTAACCACCCCAGATTGTCCGTAACCACCCCAGATTGTCTGTAACCACCCCAGATTGTCCGTAATCACCGTAGATTGTCCGTAACCAACCCATGTTGCCTGTAACCACCTCATGTTGCCAAGTAACCACCCCACATAGCCTGTAACCACCCCACATAGCCTGTAACCACCCCATGTTGCCTGTAACCACCCCACGTTTCCTGTAACCACAGCAGGTTAACTGTAACCACCCTAGATTGTCTGTAACCACAGAAGGTTGTTCGTATCAACCCCACGTTGCCTGTAACCACCCCATGTTGTCCATAACAACCCCACCTTACCTGTAACCACCCCAGGTTGCCGTAACCACAGAAGGTTGTCCGTATCCACCCCTGGTTGCCCGTAACCACCCCACGTTGCCCATAACCACCCCACAATTCCTGTAACCAAAGCAGGTTGCCTGTAACCACCCTAGGTTGTCTGTAACCACAGCAGGTTGTCCGTATCCACCCCACGTTGCCTGTAACCACCCCATGTTGCCCGTAACAACCCCACCTTGCCTGTAACTACCCCAGGTTGCTGTAACCACAGCATGTTGTCTGTGACCACCCCATGTTGACCGTGACCACCCCAGGTTGCCCGTAGCCACCTCCAGATTACCCGTAACCACCCCAGGTTGCCCGTAACCACCTTTAGATTACTCGTAACCACCCCAGGTTGCCCGTAACCACCCCACATTACCTGTAATCTCATTTTTTTAAATTTTATTTTAGTAACTGCGCTATTCTAATAACTATTACTAGCTGCGGTTTTGCTCCAGCAAATTGGCGCTCCCTTCCTTCTGAACCATGCTGTGTGCCCATACAGTGGTTTATGCCCACATATGGGTTACCGTTCTACTCAGGAGAACCTGCGTTACAGATTTTGGGGTACATTTTTTCTCCTGTTTCTTGTGAAATTTAGAAATTTCTAACTAAACCAACATATTATTGGAAAAAATTGAGTTTTTCATTTTTACTGGCCAATTTTGAATACTTTCCTCTAATACCTGTGGGGTCAAAATGCTCATCCTACCCCATGATGAATTCTTTGAGGGGTATACTTTCTAAAATGGGGTGACTTATGGGGGGTTCACTCTATTGGCACTACAGGGGCTCTGCAAACGCACCTGGCACTCAGAAACTTCTTCAGCAAAATCTGCATTGGAAAAGCTAATTGGCGCTCCTTCCCTTCTGAGCCTCGCTGTGTGCTCAAACAGTGGTTTATGCCTACATATGGGGTACCTTTTTACTCAGGAGAACCTGCGTTACAAATTTTGGGGTGCTTTTTCTCTCATGTTCCTTTTGAAAATGAGAAACTTTAATGTAAACGTATATATTATTGGAAAATTTTAATTTTCCATTTTTTTACGGCCTAATGGTGAATACTTTCCTCCAGCCCCTGTAGGGTTAATATGCTCATTATACCCCTACATGAATTCTTTAAGGTGTCTAGTTTCCAAAATGGGGTCACATATGGGGGTTTTCAGGATACAAGCCTTCTAAATCCATTTAAAAAAAGAACTGGTCCCTAAAAAAAAATCAGTTTTGGAAACTTTCACGAAAATGTGATAATTTACTGATAAATTTCTAAGCCCCATAACACCCTAAAAAAGTAAAATATGTCTACCAAATTATGTCAGAATAAAGAGGACATATTGGTAAGGTGACTTAGTAACTAATTTACGTGCTACGACTTTTTTTTTCTTTGAAGCAGAGAATTTCAAAGTTCATAAAATGCAATTTTTTTAAAAAAAATCATGATATTTTGATGTTTTTCACAAAAAAACACACAAAGTAGTGACCAAATTTTGCAACTAACATAAATTGCCATATGTGACGAAAAAACTATCTTAGAATCGCTAGCATACGTTAAAGCATCACTGAGCTGTAAACGCTTAAAGTGAGACAGGTCAGATTTTGAAAAATGAGCCCGGTCATTAAGGCCCAAACTAGCTGCAGCACGAAGGGGTTAAAATACACCTTTATTGAAGTATGAACAAGCTTTGCAGGAACATAGAGGACGCTTGCTTCCGTCCTACGACTGTTTCACGCCCTTCAGCACTTTCTCAAAGTGTCGGAGGGCGTGAAATGGTCATAGGCCAGGAGGGAGGGTCTTCTATGTTCCTGCAAAGCGTGTTCATATTTCAATAAAGGTGTATTTAACATTGAGTGCCACTGAAGATTTTTTTTTATTTGTTGATTTACAAACAGGAATACACCACTTGGTAAATCCATCCGGGCAAAAAGGGGCAGGGCTTTTTATAAGACTGATGTACTAGTATGCCAGTCTTTATAAATGCCCCCCTTAGTACATAGTACAATCTGATATGTGACAAGTAGGAATTAGCTAATTTAGGCATAAATGTTAGTGAATGGGACTTCTCTTATAGGCACCTACATATATAACCATAAGATGGCAGCAACATAGACACAAATAGACAAATTAAGGTAAGGAAAGGAAACACTGGTCCAGATTTACTATTGTAGTCAAATAGTAAGAAGGCTTTGTTTGAGTTTGAGGGAGGGGCTATGGTGTGTTTTTAAAAACATTTATTATTATTTTTTTTCTCACACTTTTGAGGTCCCCATTGGGGACTTTTACATACATATATTGGATTGCATTCACTGATCATTACTATGCAATAGCATAGCAGGGATCAGTGTTATCGGCGATCTTCTGATAGAGCCTGCCTGTGGCAGAGACCCCCGGCCCACCACTAATGGTGAGGGCCCGGCTGCTGATTGCAGCTGGCCCCCACCTGCTAGGAAACTTATGTATAAATTTACGTCCTCCTGTATTAAGGTGCTGAGGGCGTAAATGTACGTCCATGGTCATTAAGGGGTTGAAGGCTGGTGTAAGTGAGCACTGATCTGCTAGATCAGTGCTTGTTTACAGAGCCTATTATGCATCTCAATTATGTAGCCATTAATGATGTCCTGCAGCCATTATTGATGCCGTGTGGCTTTATAAATCTTTTTATAAAAAATTATAAAAATGTTGCTTACCTATCCATGCTCGCCGCTACCCTTTTTGCTTGTTTGTGGCATTCCTTGCAACAACCCTCATCAACTCATCTCTGAAATGACAGGCTGCTCAGCAAATCACTGGCTAAGACTGGCACAGTCGGAGTCAGAAGTGTCAGACGCGGCTGCGGTGAGTGGGGAATCTCAGAAACAAACCAGAAAGACGCCAGGGGAGTGTGGCCGTTGGCTAGCAACCGACCATTTTATAACATGTTACAGGCCAGCGATCAGCTGAAGGTCGGCTCCTTAGCTGATTGTTGTCTTTATTACACAGTGCAATATTTGTTCCATTCTGCCTGATTGGGCAGATGGTTGTATTGTAATAGGGCCCTACGACTAGCATACTGAAGGCAGTGAATTGTTTTTGTGGTCCTTGCACATCCCAGACCCTCTAAGCAGATATCAGCAATACTGATCGGCTTTTCATGCAATATTCACAAATATTTGATAACTTTATTTTCTTCTTCACAGTTGTACAACTCCTTTCCATCCCTGATGTACTGGATTCCGGGAAGTCACAAAAACATCAGACCGACCATTGATGAATTACATTTATTTATTAGAGAGGTCTTTACACAACAAAGGGACCAACTGGATGTCAATGACCAGAGGAACTTGATAGATTGTTTTCTGGTCAAACAGAAAGAGGTAAAGTTATAATAAAGATTTGGTTGTGAAATGAAGAGCGTTGAAGAGGCCTTCCGGGCAAAGAATATCAACAAAATAGGTTGTCAATCACTGATCGGTGTGGTGCTGACACCCAGCATTAACACAAACAGCTGTTCCATGCCCGCACTACACAGTGAACGAGCAGGAAGCAGTGTAGTGGTGGCAACTTATAACTGCAGCTCAGATCCAGTTCAAGTCAATAACAGCTAAGCTGCAGTAGCTAGGTCCAGCCACTACACAGCGAAGAGATCCAACTGCTTTAAGCCCCAATCCCTGTGTAAGTTTAGAACAGCCGATCAACGGGGATGCTGGGTGTTAGCACTCCACCGATCCGAATTTGATGATCTATCCAATCTGTTTATCTGGAACCATTAATTGTAAGAGCTATAACCCTCAAACAGTAATGAAAGAGATAGATGGTTGACCTCAGGTAGATCAACCAAAATTAAAGCATATATATGTAAAAATTCAGTGGAGACACCATCACATGTTTCTCAATATCAGTGAGCTAGCCAGACCTTCTACTGTAAAGGAACAACCAAGCCAAGGAGGGTCTCCACCTTATAACACCTTCCTTGGGTTTTTCCCAAGTCCAGTCATTTTTGACTGTGGCTTGTTGGAAGGTGATTTCCTTGGCTGGAGAACCCCATTGGCTTGGTTGTTACTTCCTGGGAGAAGGTTTGGCTAGCTCACTAACATTTAGAACCATCTTGAACAGTAATGGTCATGGGCTTCCCACAAGCGTTCATATATAGTTTACTTAAGGCAGTAAACTATGTGCTCTTGGGCCATCAGACACTATCCTACAGCCTTGATGATCCTTTCACCCCCCTTTATGTTGGCATAATTTGTAGTATAATTTAATGGCCACCATCATTTTTACATGACTCCCCCTATTTTGCTTTCTGACAGACCTAGGGATGGGGGCGGTGACTTAGCTAATGTAAGGTTCGTAAATCATATGGAACCAAATCTATTTTTTTCTACATATGTGTCTGTAATGTTTTGCTCCTTTCAGGAGAAACCCCATGCTAAGGTATATTTCCATGATGAAAACCTCACATCTCTTGTTGTGGAATTGTTCGCTGCTGGAATAGAAACGACTGCTACCACACTGAGATGGGGACTGCTATTAATGATGAAGTATCCTGAGGTTCAAAGTATGGAGATATTACTACTCTCATTATTCTCTATGGGGCTGTGGAGGGAAACGGGAATTGTTAGTGATGATGGCACAGCCAGCACCTTTAAGAGATGAGATGAGCAACTACTGGCTGGAATGACCCCTGACGTACTAGTACATTTAGTTCCTAACCCTTTCATTATTGAATTATTGTATGATTTCCTGTATGCCTAGGATGCCAGACTTTCCTGTGTAGCTGACTTTCTTTGAACAGAAAAGAAAATCAGTATCTACCACATCCAGGCAGCTTTCAGATACCTTCTCTTCTCACCAAAAAAAATGCCATCCTTGTTAATCTACATTGTTTGCTGCTCAAGATTTTATATTAGACACAGGAGTGCAGTGATATCTAAGACAGAAGGAGAGCAGTGATATAGTATTTGAGTCCAAACATAAATAGGCTATAGAGTTCTAAAATTTCAATGACTCTCTCTCTTATTGAATAAAGTGTACTGTAGGTTCACATTGTTCTCTCCTCACTCTCACGTGTAAGAGCTGAAAGGAAGAAACATGGAAGAGAGAAATCACAAGGAGACAGGCCGAAGCTTTTTCTTATAGAAATACAATGAGACTTAAAGGGGTACTCTGGCATGGGGGTATTTTCCTGGTCTGGTCGGCGAGGGGGTGGTTATGGACGGCGGAGTTCACTTACCTCCCCGGTTTGAGCACCGGGTCCCGGATCGCGCTGCTCGGTACACCCATCCCGCGGCCGCTTCCTGGTGTGAGCTGCCGCACGAGACGTGACGTCTCAAGGCAGCTCAGCCATTCAGCGGCCGTAGCGTAGTCCCACCTTGGTCGCTGAATGGCTGCTCATGCGGCAGCTCACACCAGGAAGCGGCAGCGGGACGGTGCGATCCAGGACATGACGCTGGAACCGGGGAGGTAGGTGACCTCTGCCGTCCATAACCACCTCCTCCTCGGCCAGAGCAGAAAAATACCCCTGGGCCAGAGTACCCCTTTAATAGTGTTGGAGTACAGAAGTTATATTTGAGCTACAGAGCTCTATCATATTATGCACTTATATACCGTTTCTCCAAAAATAAGACCTAGCGGAGATTTTTCTGAATTGCTAAATATAAGGCCTCCCCCAAAATTAAGAACTAGCAAAGTTTTTATTTGGAAGCATGCCCGCAGAGCAGAACACCCGGGCATGCAACTGTGATTCTTTGTAGCCCACAACCATTGTCTCCTACTTTCACTGTCCATTGCAGAGCAGCTGCATGCAGGACATAAAGTTCGTCACCTACTTCAACCCCAATGTTCCCTTCTGCGGCCGTCACTTGTAAATGTGCAGGCAAGGCATTAAGATGCCGTTGCCTGCCACCATCCCCGTTGTTACCTACCACCAAATGTAGAGGTGCACACAGTCTGCCATTATCCCATTGCCTGCCATCATACAGTATGCTGTCCCTGCTGTGCTGTATGAGTGTGCTGTGGTGAGTGTCTCTGCTGTGCATGTGGCATGTAAATAATTCTTCATTGGAAAAATAAGACATTCCCTGAAAATAAGACCTAGTGCATCTTGAGAAGCATTATTTTCCAGGAAACAAGGTAGGACTAAAATAAGAGATAGTGTGGTATAAAAAGACTCCACCTCTCCTGTCTCTGCAAAATTAGAGGCATCATGGGAGATGTAGCCTGCTTTAGGAAATCCATATAATAGGGAGAGAAGACATCAAGATTGCAGACAACTAGAGATGACCGAAGTTGGATTTCTCTCCCCTAATATTTAAAAGAACTTCCACAATATACTCTAAAAGTAGCCATATTAACAAACAAAAAATACCAGAGTGCTTTTTTTAATGTGTAATTCTAGAAAAAAAAAAGCATAACTTCTTACTTTTATATCATATAGAAAACATTCAGAAAGAAATTGAAATGGTTATTGGTTCAGCCGAGCCTCAGGTAATGCATCGCCAACAAATGCCATATACTGACGCTGTTATCCATGAGATCCAGAGATTTGCCAATATTGTGCCAATGAATTTGCCACATCAGACTGCTCAAGATGTCACCCTGAAGGGCTTCTTCATACCAAAAGTAAGTGTGCTCATTTGAAGTACAGAGGGTTGGCTTGCCTCCTTGCTCCCCCTCCCATTCCTGCTTGATTGACCGTCAGCTAGAAAAACACCTGAACACACCGCACACACTAAATCTAGATCTAAGGATATAAGAAGGATACTAAAAGGGAATTCAGAACCCCTAAGGTTTTACCCATATAGTGCCCATATATTGTAGATGACCAAATTGTCTTCAACAAAAAAAACATGTATAAATCTTTGCAGGGGACTCACATCATTCCATCACTGACCTCCGTCCTACGAGATGCCAAATACTTCAAGAAACCAAACAAGTTTTATCCTGAACATTTTCTGGATTCTGATGGAAACTTTGTTAACAATGAGGCCTTTATACCATTTTCTGCTGGTGAGTAACATCAAAGTCAAGGTCCCAATCTACAGGTAGACACCTCAGCCACCAGACTCCATGATGGGTTCATACTGATACGTTCTCTCTGTTCTCCTTTCTGTAGGGAAGAGAATTTGTGCTGGAGAGAACTTGGCTAAGATGGAGCTTTTCCTCTTCTTTACAAAGCTGCTGCAGAACTTCACATTCAAGGCTCCTCCTGGAGCAAAGCTGGATCTCACCGCAGCCGTTGGCCTAACCACACCCCCACAGAAGCATCAGATCTGTGCAATTCCTCGAATTTAATGGACAGCATGTACATCTGTGAATTCCTTGAAGTTGCCTTATTAACTGGGATCCCTCAACATACATTATTAGTTCTGTAGTGACCATCATTGGTCATTGCAAAACGGGGGGGGGGGGGTCATGTTACTTACAGATTAATTCTTTCTTGGAGCATCACTGTCAGATAAATTATCTTTTGACAGGTGTGACAGCAAGTTAATGGTTAAAGGAAACCAATCACTTAAAAAATCACTGTGACGCTAAGGAAACGCTGCTACATGACCCAGCACCCTTCCGAAAGACATTCCTGTAGCCCACGCCTCTGCCCGGTATAAAGAGCATACTTAAAGTCTGCACTCTTTGTAAATGATCCCCAACTAGTCATCTGGGCGTCTTCTCTCCGTGAACTAGTTATAGTCACGGGTCGTGTCAGCACTGTAATCACCACTCCTCTGAGCGAAATTTAAAGCGCAGTAATCTGTAACAGACGGGCCTTCACATCATCGAAGGGCCTATCAGTGGCCAGCTTCTTGGTGATTACAGCACTGGTACTGGGCACGCCCACTGACCGTGACTAGTTGCAAACGAGAAGGCTCTGAAATTATGTGAAAATGATGTGAAAACGTGCATGTGATAAATTTTGTGATCTAAGCTCTTTGTCGAAATACGTCATTTTTTTGTACTACAGTAAAAGAAAGTTGGTCTTACTGCATCAAGTAATGGACTGTGTTCTCAATATTGGTTTCCATCTGTCGGTGGAGGCAATGACGGGAGGTAGTGAGGCTGGCCTTCCACTTGTTGTTTCAAAACAAATGAGAACATTATTAGTGATGAGCGAATACTGTTCGATCGAATAGATATTCGATCGAATAATGAGATATTCGAATATTCGATATTCGTACGATTATCCCGCGAATATTCGATAAATATTCGATAAGCGTTCAAATCCCCCAGCTTCCGGTTTTACCCTCCAAATGGTCAAATAGATGTTTTCACTAATCGAATACTTGTTCCCATAGACTTTAATGGGATCGAATATTCAATCGAATATTCGCTGGATATCCGTACGAATATCGAATATTCGAATATCTCACTATTCGGTCATCACTAAACATTATGAAATGATAATGAGAGATTGAACTTACAATAAATTTGGGTTCACATGAACTCGAACACTCGCCATTTTGACCCCTTGTACTGGGATATTTCAAACTTTTGTTCAAAACAGAATATATCATTTTATTTTTTTGTAACCAACATGTGTCTATGAAAAATGAATTGAGGTTGTACAATTCATGAAACCATCAATTCATACAATGATGGTTTTACATTTATAATGGAATAAGACTATGGGGGTGATTTATGAAGACCAGCGTACAAGTATGCCGGTCTTATATTAAGCCCTGCCCCCTTTTGTGTGGCAAGATTCACTAAGAGGCGTATGCCTTTTAGTGAATCCGGCAGGTCAGGCGCCCGAATCTGAACCCCGCGTACCAAATCTACACCTGCTTCCAGCAGGTGTAGATTTGCGTCATGATTTGCTCCTCCTCCCTGCCTCATCACGCCCCCACAAGCTCCGCCAGCTGGAGTGGGGCATAAAGGAGGCATACGCCAGGGAGAAGGGGCGAATCTGCCCCTTCTCCCTGGCGTACACCTGTGGCATACCCTTCGTAAATACCCCGATAGGTGCTAGAAAAACTTCATTATGCATTATGTAGAAATGACTGTCCTATAAGTCCTAGGCCATGCAGTGAATCCCTCCTTTAGCATAGTAACTTATGGGCTTACAATGCCACAATGACAGTGGAGGAGGGAATACATTAAAACTAATACACACCTCCAGTCTTATCTGAGTGTCTGTTCATCTCTCTAGGTAGGTATTATAAAATGACAGTGTCTGAAGGTAAGTATCTCCGTGTTTGCATGGGTTTCCTCCGGGTACTCCGGTTTCCTCCCACACCTAAAAACAACCATTAAATATAAAAAAAAAAAAAAGTATCAGGATGCTGTACATAACATCAATAAAAGATTATACACTATCTACCTTTTCAGCGCAGTCTTGTTGCAATAGTGCAAGCAGAAATGCCCCAAAGAGCCCCTGCTCCCACTGAAATTAATGGGACATTAAAAAGCTCAATTTTGCTTTGCAAAGAAAAACAAAGCTTATTTGACATGTTTTTTTTTCTCTATAGTCCCACTATTGTTTCCCTTGTTTAAAGCAAGTTCGGTTTGAAGTAACCCAAACTTTTTGGCAAGGTTCCACAAACCTGCCAAACCGAACTTTTGAAAAGTTCATTTATCTTTATAAGCCAGCTATGAAGGGAACATATTGTTAAACTTGAATCTCAGCCATGAACATAATTTTTATGATTTTATTCCAACTGAGTAGAGCCTCGCCCAAAGAGTTTTCTGCTTCCCTACGAACAGTTCTGAATAATGTGTTCTAAATATGCTGGAATGATTTGTGATCACTATTATCAAACTGATCTTTCACTTAGAGAGAACGTTGCGTAAAAGATGTTGTAGGCAGAGCGAGTCTGGAGTGGGTACTCTCAGGATTGCCAAGTACACTGTTCACTTCATACAGGGCTTCCTGGAAGACCGAACTGGAAGTAAGACGTCCGAATGTAACGTCAGATTGCTGCTTATAGTTCTATCTTGATCAACAACTGAATTAGAACTTGTGATACTGAGGATTCTAGCACCAGGACTCAGGTGAGAAACACAGCTGTTTTTATCCAGTAAGAGCACTACTCTTGTCCTCAGTTTGTGTGTAACAGTAAAAAACAGTATATGTACATGTGTGTACTGTGTGCACTATATGTTATATACACACTAACACACGTAATATGCATGTGTGTGAGTGTATGCAGTGGGCAAAATAAGTTTTTGATACAATGAAAATTTTCCACCTACAAAGAATGGAGAGGCTTGTAATTTTTCTCGGTGGTACACGTCACCTGTGAGAGAGAGAATCTAGTTTTAAAAAATTCAGAAAATCACATTGTATGATCACTGATGAATAAAAATTTTGCATTTTATTACAGGAAATAAGTATTTGTTACCATAGCAAAACAGAAGTTAATATTTGGTCCAGAAACCTTTGTTTGCAGTTACAGAAGTTGGACGTTTCCTGTAGTTATCGACCAAGTTTGCAGGCAATGCAGCAGAGATTGTGTCCGCCTCCTCCATACACATCTTCTCCAGATTCAGGATCTGTCCTGTGGTCCGTACTGCAGGTGATGCAGTTATGATTGTAAAAAAACAACTTTTAAACTTGCAGCCCTATGAAATCCTGCCTGGTGTGCTCATAATGATGAGGAGGGCGGGGAGGATGGACGGATTGGCATCGCAGGCCTAGGGCATAGACACTCTGGGCCATGCCAGTTTGACACAGTGCTGCAAGTTTAAAATATGTTTTTTAGGACAATAACTGTATCACCTGCCAAATGGACCCCAGGACAGATCTTGGATTAAAAGAAGCTATCCCAAGGCACAATGGGTTTGGGGGGGGGGGGGATTGTGATGCAAAGTCACTTTATGACACTAGCAATGCTCCCATCACACCTTTTGCCCCCTAGTTGCGGGCTACCCAACCTAGGTGGGTAATAAGAGCCCCAGGCCTTGTTATCTGGGCTAAGCAGACTCCCGAGACTTCCCAGTTGACCTGCACTGCAAAGTGGGATAGGTAGACATTCCGTAACTTTGTTCCACTAGGGTCAGTTCCTATGACTCCTAAGATAACTGCCCTGCACTTTGCAGAGATGTTCCTGGCGTGGACAAGGTGGTCCTTGTATGACTTCCCTCCGCCTGTCAAGTTCCAGCACTGCCTAGCAGTTCTGGTGCTCATAGGAAAGGAACTTGCTTGCTTAGTTGTGTCCCTGTTAGAGGACCTGGCCAAAGCCAGGCCCTCACTTGGCTTCAGTAGAGACTGTCTGTGTTGCTCCCTCTCACACTGAATCCAGACTTCAACTAACTTAAACTAACTGACTCCTCCCACCGGAAACTAAGTCCTCACTACAGGGGTTTGTCTAACCTTGGCTGTGATTGGTGGGCTGTGTGTGTGCAGAGAGAAAGGGAGTAGTGGATAGGTTAAGAAAAAGAGGGAGAGCATCTGCACCTGTGAGTGGTCAAAAGGCAGCATATGACATACAAATAATTAACAACAATCTGAACAATACAACAATCTGACCCCCCCCCCCCCCCCCAAACTGCTTGTACCTCCGGACAGCTGCTTTTAATCCAAGATCTGTCGTGGGGTCTGTTTGGCAGGTGATACAGTTACTGTGCTAAAAATTTACTATTAAACTGGCAGCCCTGTGCCCTACGGGAGTGTCCTGGATTGTGTGTGCATTAGGCTGGCACCACCCCTCCGTCCCTCCTCCCCATCCTCCTCATCATTAGGAATGCTCCAGGCAGATTGCCTCCTATTCCCCACCTGTTTAGCCCGGCACATGGGCTGGATCGTTTAGGACCTGTGCAATGTTCAGCATGGAGAAAATGTTCCAGTGGCATTCCTAATAATGAAGAGGGTGGGGAGGAGGGACAGAGGGGTGGTGCAAAGTTAGGGCACAGATACTCCCGTAGAGCACGGGGTTGTAAGTTGTTTTTTGCATTTATTGCAGTTATTGCATCACCTGCCAAACGGACCCCAGGACAGATCTTGGATTAAAAGCAGCTATCCGAAGGTACAAGTGGTTTGCATGGGGGTCAGATTGTGGGTACAGAGTCGCTTTAAATGAACACAGTAGTGACACCAAGTGGGAAAAGAAACTATAGTGGATACCTCATCCTACTTGTGTTTACCCAAGGGAGTTACCTCACTCAGGTGCAATAAGACTTAGGGGCCCGTACTGGGTTACTACATTATCAGATAACTACACTGTGCCGTCGCTGCAGCACTATTGACACATACAACATCCCCTGGAATGATCTCTATTTTAATGCTAACATGCATTATAATAGAGTTTAGGGGAGGTGTGGTATGACTAGTGCTGCATGCTGCATGTTCACACAACGTATATTTTCGTAAAAGTACGGGCATTGTTGCAATCGGCAACAACGGCCGTGCTTTTACAAAAGTATATGTTGCCTTGCCATCTATGGAATCCCGTCCGGACTGTATACACATAGCATACGCTCCAGCTGGGATCTCTAGCGGTGCCATAGAAAACTGAATAGCGGCCGCAGAAAACCCTGTCAGTGCACGCTCCATAGTGTGCAGTGGGGAGTTCTGATGTGGGCGCGCACGGATGTGCCTGCATCAGAACTCTGTGGCGCTAAAGATCATCCAGCCAATACTGCAGTAACGGCCGGGATGATCTTTAATGAGACCGGCCTTTCCGTGACCCGGCCAGGTCACGGAACGGCTGGTCTCATACAAAATATGAACATAGCCTAACTGTGCAAAACATGACCTGTTGGGGGCTATGAGGACTATAGTTGAGAAGCACTGATCTAACTACTTGTTGGTTTTTGAATGAGTTAATTTCACTAAAAGACCAGAAGTTGTAGACAGAACTTTGTTCCTCCATCCACATGAAGCCGTAAATTGTCTACCATTAGGGTGGAATCCTACATATGTAATCATATGATCATCAGAACATATGCTGTATGCTGGGGGGGTAGTTATGTGGTGTTGTGGCTGCTGCATGTAGGGTGACTTGTCACGGTGGCCAGGGGTGGTGTTGGAACCCGAGTGTAAACAGGTTTATAGGTACAGATGCAATAAAAAAGGCCAATAGCTTAACCAGGATAACTTGGTTTACTGGTAAGAACTTCAGTTCAATACAAGTTAACCCCTTCGGGACCAGGCTAATTTTCGTTTTTGCGTTTTCGTTTTGTCCTCCTTGTGCTTAAAAGGCCATAGCACTTGTATTTTTACACCTACAGACCCACATGAAACCTTATTTTTTGCGTCAATAATTGTACTTTGCAATTACAAGCTGAATTTTTGCATAAAGTATACTGCAAAACCAGAAAAAAATTCAAAGTGTGGTGAAATTGAAAAAAAAAACCAACGCATTTCTTTTATTTGGGGGGAATGTGTTTTTACGCCATTCGCCCTGGGGTAAAACTGACTTGTTATGCATGTTCCTCAAGTTGTTACGATTAAAACGATATATAACATGTATAACTTATATTGTATCTGATGGCCTGTAAAAAATTCAAACCATTGTTAACAAATATACGTTCCTTAAAATCGCTCCATTCCCAGGCTTATAGCGCTTTTATCCTTTGGTCTATGGGGCTGTGTGAGGTGTCATTTTTTGCGCCATGATGTTTACTTTCTATCAGTACCTTGATTGCGCATATACGACTTTTTGATCGCTTTTTATTACATTTTTTCTGGATTTAATGCGACCAAAAATGCGCAATTTTGCACTTTGGGATTTGTTTGCGCTGACGCCGTTTACCGTACGAGATCAGGAAAGTGAGTAATTAATAGATTGGGCGATTACGCACGCGGTGATAGCAAACATGTTTATTTATCTATTTACTTTTATTTAAAACCTGGGAAAAGGGGGGTGATTCAGACTTTTATTAGGCGAGGGGTCTTTTTACTAATCACAACACTTTTTTTTTTTTTTTACACATATACTAGAAGCCCCCCTGGGGTTAGGGTTATTCCCCCCTGGGGTTAGGGTTATTCCCCCCTGGGGTTAGGGTTATTCCCCCCTGGGGTTAGGGTTATTCCCCCCTGGGGTTGGGGTTATTCCCCCTGGGGTTAGGGTTATTCCCCCTGGGGGACTTCTAATATATACACTTTGATCTCTCATTGAGATCTTTGCTGTATTGTTATACAGCAAAGATCAATGAGATCGGCACTCGTTTGCTTTCGGCTGCTGCAGCCAAAAACAAACGAGTGCTGAGTCGGGGACGGCGCCGTCTTGGAGCGGTCCCCGGCCGGCTTCAGTAACGGAGATCTCCGCCACTAGACACCAGGGAAATGCTGTATCCGGTAATCAGATGCAGCTGTCATGTTTGACAGCTGCATCTGATTACTGTATTAGCGGGCACGGCGATCGGACCGTGCCCGCTAATACCGGCGGTCCCGGGCTACAAGCGGCACCCGGGAGCGCCGCGGTTCAGAGCGGGGTCGCCACGCGGCCCAGCTCTGACCACCCGCACCCGCGCGAGGACGTACAGTTACGTCCTCGTGCAGGAAAGGGTTAAGAAAACTTTTGGAAATGAAGCAGGCAAGAGGTCGTAATGAAGAGTTGTAACAGCAGGGTAGAGTAGAAGAACGTCTTGAGGGCCCTGTCCATGTAGCAATGCACTCTTCTGGGATAGCGTGGTGGAGAATAGAAGAAGAAGATACTTGTACTCACATATAGATACTCTGATCTGACTGCCTTTTGGCCTAAAGGTCCCAGGACTCTGAACTTGGTTGAGCAAACTTTCTGAGACTTCCCAGAAGAGCCGTGCGTTACAGTAGGATACATCAGCTTCCTTACTGCTATTTGTCCTACTGGGGTCAGTACCTAGCTGTGGTTACTGCAATGTTTCTTGTTGAAGGTATCTCTGGCATTGACAAGGTTTTCCTTAAGGGAAATCTCTCTCTCCTAGGTATCATGCATGCTAGCACTACATGCTAGCTGTGGTAAGCAGCAGGAAACAAGTAGCTTGCTTGAGTGTCTTAGACCCTCCCACCAAGATCCTTTTTATAGAGGTACCTTAGCTAGTGAGTTATTGGTGGGGCTGTGTGTGGGAAAGAAGAGACAGGATAGGAAGAGAAGTGCCTGCGCCTGTAATAGGACAAAACATAGCAGGTGACATAAAACAGTTAACCCTTGGACCCTCAGCTGTACTCAGTACAGTATACACAGAATAAATTCAGCAACATCTACTGGAGAAAACACATAATATAATCTCCTTCATCCCCTTCTGTGTGAACCTAAAAGAGTTACTTTACTCAGGTGTATAGAAACTTAGTGGCACCCCCGTGCTGGGACACTACACATACACGACCTTCCACTATAAACAAGTTGCTTTTCTCCCTCCACAGGTTCCTCTGAGGATATGTTGCCCCTTGATCCAGTCACCATTCTATTATCCATCATAACATGTATTTTCTTGGTAACTGTTCTATACAAAGAGAAGGAAGATGTTCCTCAGAATTATCCTCCAGGTCCAAAGCCATTGCCGATAATAGGAAATATTTTTGACTTGGATGTTCATAAGCCTTACTTATCATTTCAAGAGGTAAGATCCAAAGATCGATGACAGTTCAGTGATCTATTGATTCCTTTCTAGTGTCAAAGATTTTTATTGAAGAGGTTTCAAAGTACAGTACACAATATACAAAATAGCCCCACACAGGGGTCATTAAGTATACTAAATATATGATATCCAAATGGTAAACCATGGTATAAGAAAGTAGTGCTACCAGGGTTGGATAAAGACAACAGAAAAAAAAAAAAAAAAAAACAATAAACAACCCTGAAATGCATGCTTGTGTCAGGAACCGAGCCGCGCCCGGTTCCTGCCTCTGCCGAGACGTGTGGCTCGGCTAGAAGAAACGCAGACGGTGTCCTTCACAACAGGCAGGATCTGTTGCTAGGGGCGCGCCGATGGCGTCCCTAGCAGCCGCCCTGCACGTCCGGGTCTCAGGCCGCACTTAGACGTCACCACGCTCTGCTTATGTGCAGGACTGGTGTGCTAGGGGCCCACCGATCGCGTCCCCGGCCACCAGTCTGCTGTGTTTATATTTTCTTTTTGTGTAGCCGAGGCGGGGGCTTCACCCCCCCCCCCCCCATTCGATCGCCATCAGGTGAACCCTTGATGTTGACTGACAGCTTACCTAGCCAGTTAGCTGTCAGCACCTAGGTTCCTCTCCACTATGAATTCCAGCCCCTGGTCCCAGTCCAGTGCTGCTGTTAGGACCAAGGGAAAACTGTTTACCTACATAACCGTGACTTTCCTCTCGTCCTATCAGCAGCACAAATGAAGATTTTGCAAGTAGCAGCCCCCTATGTGGGAGGAACCCTCCTGCAAAGCAGAATTCACAATAGCTCACCCAAAGCCAGAGTACTGGGAAGACCTCAGGTCAAGTATATAATGACTAAAGCCGCTTTGCAGATGTCCTCAGGGGGTATCAGGTGTTGGGATAGAAACATCTAATAGTATCCTTGATCCATCTGTTTAAGGTGAGTTTAGATGCCTTAAAGAGAACCTATCATGAAATATTAAGTGACCCTTAATAGAAAGTGTATTGGTCACTTAGTGTATTTATAGCGCAAGATCACTGTGTATTGACAGAGTGGCGGGCAAAGGATCATGGGATTCCATCCCACCACTCTTTTCAAAAGAGTTGGCGCCAGCCCATTAAAAAAAAAATAGTAGAATAAACTAAATGCAGGCACAAAAATAATTAAAACTTAAAATAAAAAATGAAACACCCCATAATTGGTTCTCTTTAAGCCCCTCCCTTACACCTGAAAAGAGGATAAAGAGATTTTCATCTCTTCTGAAGTCTTTGTTCCTTTTAATTTCTCAGAACCTTTGAAATATCCAATGGTTCTGGGGATGGGGTCCTCCTTTATTCTGTCCATAGCCAGCCATTTGGCTGACCTTGATTTGATAATTTACTTGTTTAATTTCAATACAATTTCCATCTACCCTATCAGTTTACAGGCGCAGAATACCCTATTTGTGCTGCTAGTAGGACGAGAGGGAGCACTGGTATTCACAGTGTGAGAACAGGATGTAAATAAACACTCCTGCCAAATATAAAAGAGTCTGGTTTCATAACCCTCAGAAATGTGAGATTAAGCCAAGTAACACAATAGACTCATAAGATCTCTTGCTCCAGACTCAACAGTCCCTTCATAATCTTCTGGAATCTAACCTAAGGTGCATTTACGTGGATTGATTATCATCTGAAAAGACAGTAATACATTGTAAACTGACAAATTAGCAATCACTGGTACATCAGCTGATTGCACCATTTTAGTATGAGTCTTCCCATGGAACAGGGCATGCAGCTACAGGCAGACTGTGAAGGCAGCTTCGAAGCTGAACCTGTGTCATAGACGATGAGTATTAGCTAATACCAGCAGCCAACACTTATGGGGCATTTACACGCTCTGTAAATTACAGATGCTACGGAGCGTAAATCTGCGGGCTGACATCAGGAACTTCCTGCAACATGTATCGTCATGATTCCAGGAGCTCCAAACCCGTTCAAACCTTCTGGACACAGTAGCGGGAAGATTTGAACATGTTTGGAGTTTCTGGTATCGTAATGTTTTGTTATACTGGGAGTTCTCGATGCAGGTCCACAGCTTCACGCTACATACGTAGCATCTGTAATTTACAAAGCGTGGGAATGCCCCTTCACTGTTAATTACCGACATCAGCGTTCATTCTGATGTCAGACATTAATTCCTTAAATGCCACAATCGATAGTGATCACAACATTTCAGTGTTTTAGTGAGAAGACCAGTTCCTGTAACTGACTGATAAGTCAGTTGGACTTTTTCTTGTGCTTGTAACCATGCTGAGTATGTTTTGTGTACAAGTCATATCGGTTCAGAATGGGGTTTGTGTATGGATCTGACCCTACATGGGTCAGTATGGTTGTAGCCATTGATACCTGAACGTCTGGCGACACACTGATTGGGTCAGCGTACATCATGACAAATAACACTTAAAAATTATAAATTATAAAAAAAAAATCAGCTACTTCCTACTAGTTTAAATAGAAAATGTATTTGATTTTGTGACATTCATATGTATCCAAACTATAAAAAAATAATGTTATTGATTCCACAGAATAGACAATTTAAATGAAAAACAAAAAAAATAATTCAGAATTGCAGGTTTCTTTGTCACATTAACTCCTTAAGGACCCACAATTTACCTATATGTCATGGCATCCCTAGGGGAATACAGAGTGGTTACTCCGCTCTGCATCATTATGTTTCCGCCTGCTATCTGCAGCCAAGGACCGCTCCTACTAGATTGTGGCAAAACTGATGCAGACAGTGGCATTTAAATACAGTTAAAAGGGCATTGGTGGTGGCACAGCGTGATGATCAGACGGGCCTCAGCGATGCTATGACACTGATCCCCACTAGGCAGTTGTTTTCTGTGGTTCTCAGTAGCCCTTAGTAATTGAACGCCGATTGCATAGATCAATGCAGTATATATGTACTGCATTGATCTTTATGAGCAATCAGTGCATTGCTTACCATAATAAAAGTTTAAGTGCAAGATGATGCCTAAGTGCAAAACTGTAGATGTTTGGTAACATCACATCCCAGAAAAAAAAACTGAATGAAAAGTGTTCAAAATGTCACATATATGTAAGTTGGGTACTAATAAAAACAATAATAGCTACTTTAAGCAATTTTTAAACATAGTAAAGTAAAATAAAAGTTAAATAAGTTGGGTATTGTTGTAATTCTACTTGTAGAACATTGATAAGGTATACCTCTTTTTACAAATATCTGTTTGATCTGACCCCTTCAATGATACTGTTTGAGGGACCAAAAAATTGGAAATGTTCAGAAGTATATACTTGCTACTGTAACTACGGAAATTGTGTTAGGAGCTTTTATCTGCTTTACAACTGGTTGCTGCAGCTGCTTTTCAAAGCAACTAATGGTGTAAGCGCTTGAAAGTCTATGAGGGAAGACACACACATTGTTATCTTAATGACAAATTTTAAGGCCTCTCATGTTGGAATATTGTGGTGAATGTCGAATCAGCACTAAAGGTATGCACTGCAACTGGAAACTGGCAGCACGGATATATGCATATCTGTGCTCCAAGTTTTGCATTAACATATCTAAGGGAAAGATAAGGATGGACACATCTGTTCTACACAGACTTGTATTAGAACTCTGTCTTTGGCAGCAGGTAGCTCATGAAGATTTGAAATTGCAGTTAAAAGGCAAGCAAAACAAGGGGATAAAGAAAGATGCATAGAAAAGAAAGATGTATTCCCTCTGTCCAAAGAGGAAGGGTGGGAGAAATTTCTTATGTAGTAAGAAGCTTTATACTGTTATTATTACAGCTTGCTAAGAAGTACGGCCCAGTGTTCAGTATAAAGATCGGAGTCCAGAAGATTGTTGTGCTTTGTGGATATGACACCGTGAGGGAAGCTCTTATCAACCACGCAGAGGAGTTTGCAGACAGACCAGATCTGCCTGCTTTCATAGAGGCCACAAGACAAAATGGTATAGTTTCCATGGAATATTTTATTGCTATGGTTTAACAGTTTATTTAGAAGTCATGATGAGTTGTTAGTAGTTAGTTTTGTAATGTACTATATTTGTAATTTATACTGAATTTTTAATATGACATTTAGGTTCCAAACTGTGGACATTGTTAGATAGATTATATATCAAGATTAGTGATGAGTGAGCATGCTACTTGAAAAAATGGCAAAATCCTTTTCTTGTAAGTTTGGGCACAATTTCTCAGCCAATCAACATGCATGAGACACTTTGGTACATCCTGCGATCACATTTGACCCATACATGTTGATAGCAGCGATTGTTTGGCCAGATCAGATGACCCTGGCATATAAAAATTTGTGCTGGCGCAGCTCGGCTCACATGCATACTGGAAGAGAATAGGGACAGAGCTGCTGCTTGTCAGGGAGAGCGTTAGGCAGGGAATTAGCATTCCAGTAGGCAGGGATACTATAGAAAGAACAAAACAGCCCTTGTAAGGGCTTAAAATCTTTATTTTTTTTTTATTACTCCAGACTGCTGGCTGGGACTTGCAGTGCAGCTAACACAATTTTAGCAGCACACTGTGGTGATCGGCTGCTGGCAGAAAGGGGACAGCTGGTGTTGCATACAGACCCCCAAAGAAGTCCTCAGTACTATTGTATTTTTTGTGGCTGGTGCTGCTGCTGCTTTTGTACATTGTATTGCTGTGATTTGTAGTACAGCTGCATAGAACCTCATTGCTCATTGTCCTGTGTAACAGGTGGCATACATATACACAGGGTACACACAGACTATACGACAACCTCCAAAAACGAGTGTGACCAGTATATTTTCTGATTTCTTCTTCTGCAGTCATATCCAAGCTCACTGCTAATTGCCCTGTGTAAGAGGGTGGCATACAGTATATAGCTGCAGTTACCCACAGATTTTACACGACAACCTCCAAAAACTAGTGTGACCTTATTTCTTTATTTCTTAGTGCAGCCATATCCAAGCTCACTGCTAATTGCCCTGTGTCAGATGGTGGCATACAGTATATAGCAGCACTTACACTTAGCTTCTGAAGAGAAGGTAAGACCAGTCACAGGACCGGTTGGAAGAGGAAGAGTGGTGGGCAGAGGGAGAAGCAGGGGCAGAGCAAGTAAATCAGCAACTGTTCCACAGAGTCAAACTACCGTGGCCAGGCCTAGATGTTCGCAATTCTGGAGGTTCTTTAAAGAAACTGCGGATGACCAATGGACTGTAGTGTGCAACCTGTGCCATGACAGGATCAGCAAGGGAGCCACCACTACCAGCCTAACCACTACCAGCATGCGCAGGCATATGAGTGCTAAACACCCCACTCAGTGTAACCAAGGCCATTCAGTTACTGCAAGTCCCACCCCTGCTCCTTCCCCTGTGTCACGTGCTGGCTCTCTTAGTCCCCCCACCCAGGCCCCAGGCATGAGCGCCTCCTGCCCTACATCCACCTCTTCACCTCCACTATGCTCCACACCCTCCAGCAAGGTGTCCAAGCGCAGCGTTCAACTGTCCCTACAACAGACCTTTGAACAGAAGTGCAAATACACTGCCACTCACCCACATGCACAAGCCCTAAATGTGCACATAGGCAAACTGCTGCCCTATCGACTGGTAGAGACAGAGGCTTTTAGGAACCTTATGGCGGCGGCTGCCCCTCGTTAATCTACTGTGTCAGGCCTAATTTTTTGGAGGTTCCACGCCTGCCTCATCTAAAGGCCGGTAAAGGCCACTTTATGGTGTTTTCTTTTTTAATCTTCGATTTCAATTTTCAAATCAAATAGACTTCAATTCAAGTGCTATTTTGCAGGGCTGTCAGGTCATCTATTATATCTCCAAGATACATGCCACAGTTCAATGGAACAGATAGTGAAAATGGTGGATCCTAATTTAGCATCCTTGTGTTGTCCATTTCAAACCATACTATCTGTGGATGTCAAGTTGCGGGTTTCCTCTGCCGTCCTTTCATTTTTTAGCTGTTTCAAAGGCAGTAGTCAGCTGCTTATTAAAGGCCTTTTTTTTAATCTTCAATTTCAATTTTTAAATCAAATCAACTTCAATTCCACTAATAGTCAAATTCGACTATTTTGCAGGGCTGTCTGGTCATCTATTGTCAACACAGATGTCAGCAGCAATGTGCTGCCATTATCAGCCCCTCACTATCCCGCTGCTGTGTCTGCTATAAACCTCCCTGCTCAGCCTGAAGTCTGAGACATTGCCTTAATCTCAGGAGACGGGGGAAGAAAATCCGCCGCTAGATAGCCAGCCCACCCTCATGTCTGTTTCTCAGTTCAAAGTAGAGGAGGAGGAAGAGGAGCAGATTGCTGCCACGACTGAAGAGGATACCCATGCTCAATCCTTGGCTGTTGAGTGTGTATGGCCTGAACTGTCCACCTGGGGAAAGCAGCTCAACATGAGGATTCTTTTTATGTACTCTCATTCTTCAATTTTCAGCCAACAGCCAATTCTTGTTCTGCCATGCTGTGTCTGGCTTAATTTTTGGGAGGCTCACCTGCTACCACTTCTACCTTGGTCACTCTGCCCTCACTGCCATGCTGTGTCTGGCATAATTTTTGGGAGGTTGAATGCCAGCCTTATCTACCTTGTTTACTGAGTTCTCACCGCCATGCTGTGTCAGGCATCATTTTCGGGAGGTTCCACGCCTGCCTCATCTAAAGGCCGGTAAAGGCCACTTTATGGTCTTTTTTTTTTAATGTTCAATTTCAATTTTCAAAGCACACTGCAGACATTCACTCCCTAGCTTCTTCTCGCAACTTACGGGGCCTCAGGGTACACCGCTATTGAAACCGTAGCAGTGTGAACAGGTCATCACGTGGAGAGAACATACAAACTTCATGCAGATGTTGTCCTTGGTGGGATTTAAACCCAGGACCCCAGCGCTGCAAGGTTACAGTGCTTACCACTGAGCCACTCAAATTCAAACTCAAACTCAAATTCAAAGTCCAATCAGCGGTGTGGAGAAGTGGAGAGTGACATGATACAGGGAAAATTACCCCAACTGCTTAAGTAGTCAGGGGGTGTCATGCCCCAGCCCAGGTCAGTCTAGTAACTTAAAAAGACAAGTTATTAAGATGGGGGGGAGGGGAGGAGGGGAGCATCCATTTTGTCAGGCACTGGCAGGGAAACACTCTCCAAGGCCTTTGACCTTTAAAGTCACCTTCAGGCTTTTGACCTTGGTCGCATGTGCCTGGCCCATCTTGGTTTGGGTCAGCACTATTGTCTTGAGGTTTACCACCAGGCTGTTGCGATTAGGCAGCCTCAGAGGCATCCATGCATGCTACCCCTGCTGTTTCCTGTCTATTTTTGTGGTGTTCCGTGGTGTCAGGCTAAGTTTTTGGTTGGTTCATATGCTACCTCTGTTTTAATGGTTCCCTGTGCTCTCACTGCAATGCTGTGTCAGGCAAAAATTTTTGGGTGCTTCATATGCCACCTCTGTTTTAATAGTTCCCCGTGTTCTCTCTGCCATGCTGTGTCAGGCAAAATTTTGGGGTGGTTCATATGCTACCTCTGTTTTAATGGTTCATTATGTTCTCACTGCCATACGCCCAAAATTTGGCGTAATGATGCAATTAGGCAGCCTCAGAGGCATCCGTGCATGCAGCCCCTGCTGTTTCCTGTCCATTTCCCTGGTGTTTCCATCATTTTCTGAGGTTGACAGGTTTTCCCACAACCTTCCCTGCGCTGAGCTTGGGTCCCTGCAAAAATGCTCTAGTTTCCCATTGACTTCAATGGGGTTCGTTACTTGAAACGAGCACTCGAGTATCTGGAAATATTCATCTTGAGTAACAAGCACCCGAGCATTTTAGTACTCGCTCATCACTAGGCAAGATGTGTGTAACCTTGTATATATCCATCTGTGCTTCCATATAGAATGTTCCATTTAGAAAATGCTTATGCTCCAGTGCTGAAGTGCTTCCCCTCGCTCCCTCTCCTATCCCTGTACTGCTTCCAAATCCTGCACCTGCTCACTATTGGTATGCACATTGCAGAAAAATGATGTGGAAACACGGCTCAGCGCTAGAAGCTGTCAATAAAGTGTAGTGAAAGATGGAATTTTAGTCTATAGGCCCGTGTGAAAGAACCAGCGATCAGTCAACAAACGAGAAAGCCGTTCTTCAGTTAATACCAACTTTTGTGCATCCAATAAAATCATTGTTACCAGCTGCACATTGCCCTCTATAAAACAGGGATACGTAGGTGATAAAAATGGATTTAAAGGGGAAGTCCGGCGCCGGCCAAAAAATTATTCCGGGCTTGGGAAACATAAAAAATAAGTCATATTCACCTGTCCCGGTGCCAACACCATGACACGGTTGATGGATGTCCCGCTCAGCCATTCAGTAACTGAGGCGGGACACTGGTGCCGTCACTGATTGGCTAAACAAGCTAAATCCCACCCACATATGATTTTCAACCTGTTTCATGATGTACAGAAGAGGACACCCAGCAGGGTACAGGATCTGGTGATATGGCACAACTCACACACCAGATCCACTCCTGGGAAATTGGGAGAACATTCCCAGGGCTAGATCCATCTTTTTCAGGCACTCGGAGTGAAGCAGCACAGAGTTCAAAGCCAGCTGGCTGACAAGCCAATGGCCAAGGCTATCGAAGCACTTTGCCAGTACTGCCAGTACTCATCCCTAACTGAGACCCTATGTTAGTTCTTTGAAGCAAGCACAAAACTATGGGCTTTGGGCCTTGGTACAGTACTTCTTAGTGTGATTCTATATCATTGTAGCTGATCATTGCAGCTAAGACTATAAATATGATGCTCACTATGACAGTATTGAACCCTGCTCTGATAATAAAGCTAATGCGGCTGCACCACAGGAGCCAGGATCAGATTTGTTGTTACTAAGGAGGCGCATGAGCGAAGTAAGAAAAAGATTAGTGCACTGAAGGCACTGGGACCACCTCAAGTGCACCAGAATAGCTTACTTGCATATTTAGAAAATGGCCTATATCTCGGGAATTGGGCAATGGTATGAATAATGAAGGACACCCTTAGAGTCAGCGTGAAGTCAGCAAAAAACTTTATTTATCATATCTGCTGGTACATTCACTTAAAAAATTATGTCAGACATTTTATTTTTTGGCTCACATTGCACCACAATTCTGGCATAATAGCAATAGTAAATTTGGTTTTAAATGAGGGCCCCAGAGGCACTCGATTGATATAAAATTGACATTAAAAAACATACTTATTGGATGGACAACAGCTTTTCAAATTTTTCAGCAAAACACCTGCGTTAATATGACCATATAATTAATGTCCTTTAAAAAAAAAAAAATAATAATAATTTAATTTTATGCAGCGGGAGTAGAAAGAAGGTGGGTAATGAAGGGCATATGTTGTATTCAATGTCTGTTCTTCAGGTGTTATCTTCACTAATGGAAATAACTGGAAAACAATGAGACGATTCACTGTTTCTACATTACGGGATTTCGGAATGGGGAAAAGAACCTTAGAAGACAAGATCAATGAGGAATCCAGTTATTTAGTAGAAATATTTAAATCCTACAAAGGTAAGAAACCAGTCTTATTACACAGATCATGATGTGTATGTGTGCTTTCTGTGTAAGGCTAGGTTCACACAATGTACATTTTCACTTAAACCAATCTCTGTTTTTTTTTCCATTGAGAAATGTGTTAACGTGTTGCATTGAAGTCAATGCAAACAACGGCCATTGTTTGCTACAGCCGTTGAAATAATTGTTCCCTATGTTCAATAATATAACTACTATAATACTGCCCCCTATGTACAAGAATATAACTACTATAATACTGCTCCCTATATACAAGAATATAACTACTATAATACTGCTCCTATATACAAGAATATAACTACTATAATACTGCTCCCTATATACAAGAATATAACTACTATAATATGACGCGACATGGAGAGAAAGGAACGGCTGCACATCCCATCTATGGCTGATACTAATGCCGCTAGGCCCATTTTAAAATTCAACACCAGGGTGTCTGTATATAATTTGATCAAACCATAATAGCCCCGTGTACCACGTGCAGGACCCCTGGTTCACACGGGTCCCTACGCTAACTTCACACCGTGTCGGTCAGTGACTGCCAACCCTGCAAAGCTTGCACATGCAGGGTAGGGAGGCCATGGAATGGCCCTGCAACCCCAACGTCACAGGACCAAACCCTAAATGCCCACCAGAACCTGGCCAGCACCATCGGCAAGGAAGGTTGCCCCCAAACAACACAAGTATGAATAAGGTATTACACTCACCACAGCTGCTCACACAGAATGGGGAAGACATAAGGTACTGACATGTGAGCACAGGCATATCCTGCTAATTTTGGACATGTGGGTCTTATGAAGGAGTGCGAGCTGTTTAAAGAAGGGAGAACAGTAAAACACGACATGGAGAGAAAGGAACGGCTGCACATCCCATCTATGGCTGATACTAATGCCACTAGGCCTATTTTCAAATTCAACACCAGGGTGTCTGTATATAATTTTATCAAACCATAATAGCCCCGTGTACCATGTGCAGGTCCCCTGGTTTACACGGGTCCCTACGCTAACTCCACACCGTGTGGGATGTGCAGACGTCTTTTTCTCTCCATATCGTATTTTACTGTTCTCCCTTCTTTGAACAGCTCGCACTCCTTCATAAGACCCACATGTCCAAAATCAGCAGGATATGCCTGTGCTCACATGTCAGTACCTTATGTCTTTCCCATTCTGTGTGAGCAGCTGTGGTGAGTGTAATACCTTATTCATACTTGTGTTGTTTGGGGGCAGCCTTCTCTGCCGGTGGTGCTGGCCGGGTTTTGGTGGGGCATTTAGGGTTTGGTCCTGTGACATTGGGGTTGCAGGGCCATTCCATGGCCTCCCTACCCTGCATGTGCACGCTTTGCGGGGTTGGCGGTCACTGACCGACACAGTGTGGAGTTAGCATAGGGACCCATGTAAACCAGGAGACCGGCACGTGGTACACGGGGCAATATGATTTGATCAAATTATATACCAAAATCCTGACGTTGGTTTTTAAAAATAGCCGAGCGGAATTAGTATCAGCCATGGGTGGGATGTGCAGCAGCTCTTTTCTCTCCATGTCGTATACTGTAACTACTATAATACTGCCTCCTATATACAAGAATATAACTACTATAATACTGCCTCCTATATACAAGAATATAACTACTATAATGCGGTTCAGGGAAGAAACAGAGTGCTGCACCTCACACCTATGGCTGATACTAGTGCCGCTTGGCTAAATAAAAAACACATCAGAATTTTGTGTATGAATTGATCAAGCCATACTGCCCCATGTACCTCGTGCCGGTATCTGATACACATGGGTCCCTACACTAAGTCCACACCGTGCCAGTCAGTGGCCACCAACCCCGCAGGCGTGCACAGCCAGGGAACGGGGGCCATGGGACGGCCCTGCGACCCCCATGCCACAGGACCAGACCCAAAAACACCACACCAGAACCCGGCCAGCACCGCCGGCGGAGAAGGTCGCCCCCAAGCAGCACAAGTCTGGATAAGGTATTGCGCTCACCATAGCTGCAGCAAACAGAATGGAAAAAAACAGGAGGGATTAAAACCATGTGCACTCAGGTGTCTCCTGCTAATTGCGGTCATGTGGGTCTCACCAGGAGGAGTGCAAAACACGGAGAAAAGAGAGAAACAAAATGCGGTTCAGGGAAGAAACAGAGTGCTGCACCTCACACCTATGGCTGATACTAGTGCCGCTTGGCTAAATATGGCAACACGGGGCAATATGGCTTGATCAATTCATATACAGACACTCTGGTGTTGATTTTTAATATAGGCCTAGCGGCATTAGTATCAGCCATAGATGGGATGTGCAGCGGTTCCATTCTCTCCAGTTCGTGTTTTGCAATTCTCCCTCTCTGAACAGCTAGCACTCCTTTATAAGACCCACATGACCAAAATTAGCAGGAGATGCCTGTGCTCACATGTCTGGACCCTATGTTTTTCCCATTCTGTGAGAGCAGCAATGGTAAGTGTAATACCATATCCATACTTGTGTCGTTTGGGGGCAGCCTTCCCCGCCGGTGGTGCTGGCTGGGTTTTGGTGAGGCTTTTTGGGTCTGGTCCTGTGACATTGGGGTTGCAGGGCCGTTCCATGGCCTCCCTTCCCTGCATGTGCACGCTTTGCGGGGTTGGCGGTCGCTGACCGACACGATGTGGAGTTAGCGTAGGGACCCGTGTGGACCAGAGGACCTGCGCGGTGGTACACGGGGCAATATGGCTTGATCAATTCATATACAGACACTCTGGTGTTGA
The DNA here is from genome assembly GCF_027789765.1 of Dendropsophus ebraccatus. NCBI lineage: Eukaryota > Metazoa > Chordata > Amphibia > Anura > Hylidae > Dendropsophus > Dendropsophus ebraccatus. The sequence goes on along the minus strand of NC_091459.1, from coordinate 126,774,164 downwards.
TTTTTAATATAGGCCTAGCGGCATTAGTATCAGCCATAGATGGGATGTGCAGCGGTTCCATTCTCTCCAGTTCGTGTTTTGCAATTCTCCCTCTCTGAACAGCTAGCACTCCTTTATAAGACCCACATGACCAAAATTAGCAGGAGATGCCTGTGCTCACATGTCTGGACCCTATGTTTTTCCCATTCTGTGAGAGCAGCAATGGTAAGTGTAATACCATATCCATACTTGTGTCGTTTGGGGGCAGCCTTCCCCGCCGGTGGTGCTGGCTGGGTTTTGGTGAGGCTTTTTGGGTCTGGTCCTGTGACATTGGGGTTGCAGGGCCGTTCCATGGCCTCCCTTCCCTGCATGTGCACGCTTTGCGGGGTTGGCGGTCGCTGACCGACACGATGTGGAGTTAGCGTAGGGACCCGTGTGGACCAGAGGACCTGCGCGGTGGTACACGGGGCAATATGGCTTGATCAATTCACATACAGACACTCTGGTGTTGATTTTTAATATAGGCCTAGCGGCATTAGTATCAGCCATAGATGGGATGTGCAGCGGTTCCATTCTCTCCAGTTCATAACTACTATAATACTGCTCCTATATATAAGAATATAACTACTACAATATTGCTCCTATATACACGAATATAACTGCTATAATACTGCTCCTATATACAAGAATATAACTACTACAATTGTGTGTAGAAGAAGCACGTAGTAGCACTCACCAGTAGTATTCAGCTTGCTGTCTTTATTTATTCCACGGGAGCTCCCGTGGAATAAATAAAGACAGCAAGCTGAATACTACTGGTGAGTGCTACTACGTGCTTCTTCTACACACAAATGTATGCCTTCACTCCGTAGCCTGCACCCCTGTACAGCAGTCTTAACTTCACGGAAGGATAAGAACTGAGTTTATTAAAAGACTTCCTCCATTACAGTGCTGTATTCCTTTGGCGTGGTGCGGGTGACTACATCTCATCATAGCATAACTACTACAATACTGCTCCTATATACAAGAATATAACTACTATAATACTGCTCCTACAGTATATACAAGAATATAACTACTATAATACTCCTCCTATATACAAGAATATAACTACTATAATACTGCTTCTATATACAATAAAATAACTACTATAGTACTGCCTCCTATGTATAAGAATATAACCACTATAATATTGCCTCTAGGTTGCTAAAAAAAATGTTTACTTACCTTTTGCTGTTACTTTAGGTGAGCCCTTTGACAATACTATGATACTGAACGCTTCTGTCGCTAACATCATTGTATCTATAATACTCAACCATCGCTTTGACTATGATGATCCAAAACTTCAAAGACTTATGATCATAGTAATGAATAACCTGGAGACTCTTGGTAGCCCAATGGCCTTGGTAAATTTATTGTTTTTACAATGTTTTTATGAAGTTTATGGTTCAGATGTCAGCAGTTGAGGTATTGCTACCATAGCAAAGATGAAAAATAGAAACAGGCTACCTGCCTCATACATGGGGAAGATAACAAAGCCTGGTGGGACTGTCTGAGTCTCTTGGGGCCTGGCACATCATCCTCTGTGGTGGTGTTCAGCTAATTCTGGAGCTCCGGAATCATGTTTCCTTCAGTAGGTTTAAAGTACAAAGGCAGGGCCTCACACTTATAGATAGTCTTCTATATTCTCAAACATGGCAGTACAACCAAGAAGTCTCTTACAGTTACCTTGAGTAAATCACTTTGCCTCTTCATCCTACAACAGGACAATGACCCTAAACACACCTCCAAATTGTGCAAGAACTATTTACAGCAGAAGCAGCAGCTGGTATTCTATCATAGGTAATGGAGTGGCCAGCGCAGTCACCAGATCTGAACCCCATTGAGCTGTTGTGGGAGCAGCTTGACCGTATGGTACGCCAGAAGTGCCCATCCAACCAATCCAACTTGTGGGAGCTGCTTCTAGAAGCGTGGGGGCAATTTCTCCAGCTTACCTCAGCAGATTAATAGCTAGAATGCCAAAGGTGTGCAATGCTGGAATTGCTGCAAAAGGAGGATTCTTTGACGAAAGCAAAGTGTGATGTAAGAACAATGTTATTTCAAATACAAATCATTATTTCTAACCTTATCAATGTCTTGACTCTATTTTCTATGCATTTCACAACGTATGGTGGGGAATAATTGTGACTTTTCATTGAAAACACCGCTGAACAGCAGTTGTTGGGATTTTTTTTTATATAAAATGGTCAACAAGGGGTGTGGGGGTGTTTTTATTTGAATAAAAAATATTTTTTCACTGTTGTCTTAACTTTATTTCTTTACTATTTAGACTTTTTAGACGGAATCCATTACTAAGTCGGGGCCTAGTGTTAGCCGGTATAAAATGGCTAACGTTAAACCCCCCCATCATTACCCCAATACCCAATGCCACCAGGGGTACTGGGAAGAGCCAGGTGCCAGTAGTCCCGGAGCGTAAAAATTGGCTCTCGTGAACTGGGTGGTAGCAGGCTGGTAATATTAGCCTGGGAAGGGCCACAACAAATGGCCCTTCTCACCCTGATGTTTCTAGGCTGCTGTTGCTGGTTATGAAAATAAGGGGAAGCCTATGCGGTTTTTTTTTATTATTTATTTATTAAATTATTTTTAAAAAATGCATAGGGTTCCCCCTATTTTCATAACTAGCCATGTTAAAAACCAAGCAACAGCAGCTTAGTAACACCCAGTTGGGAAGGGCCATTTGTTTTGGCCCTTCCCAGCCTTAATATTACCAGCCTGCTGCCGCCCAGTCCACAAGCGCCAATTTTGATGCTCCATGACCACTGGCACCCTGCTCTTCCCAGTACCCCTGGTAGCATTGGGTACTGGGGTAATAATGAGGGGGTTAGTGTTAGCCATTTTATACCAGCTAACACTAGGCCCCAACTTAGTAATAGATTAGGTCTATTAAACGGCTTCCACTACTAATTCTATGTAGTAAAGAAATAAAGACAAGACATCAGTAAAAAATATTTTTTATTCAAATAAAAACACCCCCACACCCCTTGTTGACCATTTTATAAAATCCCAACAACCACTGGTCATCGCCGTAGTCCACCGAATCCGCTGTAATCCACAGGATACAGAGATCTGAAAAACAAAAAAGGAGAAATACACAAAAAAAACACACAAACAGGAGCACAACACCCATCATTGTGAGCGGTGTTGTGCACCTTACAATATGCAGCATCTTAACAGATCGCTGCTTACAGTGTGGCACCCAAGGGGTTAATGGAGGATGCATTGCATCCCCCTTAGCCCTTTGTGTGCCAAACTGAACAATCTGGCCCCCAGTGGGTTATGTAATGGTGCGTTTACACAGGCAGATTTATCTGACAGATTTTTTAAGCCAAAGCCAGGAACAGACCATAAACAGGGAATGGGTCATAAAGGAACGACTGAGATTTCTCCTCTTTTCAAATCCATTCCTGGTTTTGGCTTCCAAAATCTGTCAGATAAATCTGCCTGTGTAAACGCACCATAAGGCTCCCCACTTAACCCCTTGGGGCCAGACTGATGTCAGATTGCACCCATACCAGCAAGGAAGGGGTTAAGTGACCCCCCCTTCCATGCTGGGATGGGTGCAGTGCAGGGGCGGGGGGAGATCTTACTTCTCACCCTCTGATGTCTTCCTTCTTCGCCGGTCCCCGACTCTTTATATGTCCACTCAGCCAATCAGCTGGGCGGACATATAAATCAAAATGTTTCCTCTAATGTTGCTATTGTGATTTAAAATAAATAGCATAATTAGAAGAAACATTTGCTGTTTTAATTAAAGTATTAATTAAGTATTACATTGAGCTGTAATACCGGGAATAGTAATTGCCGGCATTAATGCAGCTCCCTGTAATTGTTAATATTTAATTCATAAAGCACATTTTCGTTCTTAGTTATTTTCATTGTACAATAGCCTAATTAAAACGAATTTATGCTTTTTCAATTAAATATACTGTAAATAAATAAATTATATATATATATATATATATATATACTGTATATATATTTATATATATATATATAATATAATATACACATTTATTTGTATATTTATTTTTTTCTTAACAATAAATTTAAATGCAAAAGCATTGATTTGTTTTAATTAAGCTATTGTACAATGAAATTTGCTTTTTTAGAACGAAAATGGGCTTTATTAATTTAATATTAACACAAAGGGTGCGTTATTATTGCCGGCAATTACTAATTACCGATAATACTGTTACCTGTAATACTGCTTCCCTACTTTTCCAGGGAGCATACAGTAAACTTTATTAAAACAGCTAAACAATTGTTTAGCTGTTTTAGTAAAGTTAATTTAGATTTGAATATTTGATCACATATTCGATCGAACTCTAATCTTTCAAATACTATTAGCTCATCTCTAGTGGTAAAAGAACGGATAATTTTCTTTGGACAATGGGAGTGACGTTAAGTGGTAGTGGATTTACTGTTTTAGCATATGATAATTTTGGCCTTATTTCTCTGATCTTGCAAAGACGCTGCTTGTCTAGATTTAGTTCATACCATTTTCAAACTGGTATATGCTGATGGGCTTTTCATGTCATACAAATATGTGATAACAATTTTTTCTTCTACCCAGTTGTACAACGCGTTTCCATCCCTGATGCGCTGGCTTCCGGGAAGTCACAAATCCATTCGACCGACCGTTGATGAATTACGTTTATTTGTTAAAGAGGTCTTTACAAAACAAAGGGATCAACTGGACGTCAATGACCAGAGGAACTTGATAGATTGTTTTCTGGTCAAACAGAAAGAGGTAAAGTTATAACATAGACGTGGTTGCATGGAAGGAATGGTGAGGGTTAAAGGTCAAGTGCCATGAAAAACTTTTTCCCAGTAATTGAAGCACATTACAAAGTTATATAACTCTGTAGTATGCTTCAATCACCTATCTGCCTCCCTTCCCTGTCTTTTCCCTCTTCCACCTCCCACCAGGAAGTGTCCTAACTCACACAGACCTAATAACTGTCGTCACCGTCACCAGGCAGCTCCTTATTGTGAGAATAAGTCATCAACAGGAGGGCTGCTCTAGGTCCTGTTACACCAGCCTCCCCCTCCCCAGACCAAGTGATGGCTTGCAGTTGTTCAGCCAATGGGAGCTGAGCAAGCTGAGTCACCTGACAAGGCAGGGGAGGGGGGTGGCTGCTGTAACAGAAGAAAGAGCTAAGAGAAGAGCTTGGTGACAGTCACGACAGTAATTAGGTCTGTGTGAGTTAGGACACTTCCTGGTGGGGGGTGGAGGGGGGAAAAGACAGGGAAGGGAGGCAAATAGGTGATTGAAGCATATTACAGAGTTATATAACTTTTTAATGTGCTTCAATTACTGGGAAAAAGTTTTTCATGGCACTTGTCCTTTAACCCCTTAAGGTCAAAGCCAATTTTCATTTTTACGCTTTTGCTTTTTCCATTTTTTGTTTAAAAGTCCATAGCGCTTGCATTTTTTTCACCTAGAGACTTATTTGAGCGCTTATTTTTTGCGAAACATATTGTACTTTGCAATGACAGGCATTATTTTTCCATAACATATGCTGCGAAACCGGAAAAAAATCATTTGCGCTGTCAAATTGAAAAAAAAAAAAAAATTTGTTTTGATTTCGGGGAGTTTTGCATTTACGCCGTTCACCCTATGGTAAAACTGACTTGTTATGCATGTTCCTCAAGTTGTTACGATTACAATGATATGTAACATGTGTAACTTTTCTTTTATCTGATGGCTTTTCAAAATTCAAACCATTAACAAATATATGTTCCTTAAAATCACTCCATTCCCAGGCTTATAGCGCTTTTATCCTTTGGTCTATGGGTCTGAGTCAGGTGTCATTTTTTCGCCATGATGCGTTCTTTCTATCGGTACCTTGATTGCGCATATACGACTTTTTGATCACTTTTTATTACATTTTTTTTGGATTTGATGTGACCAAAAATGCGCAATTTTGTACTTTGGAATTTTTTTGCGCTAAGGCCGTTTACCGTGCGAGATCAGGAATGTGATTAATTAATAGTTCGGGCGATTACGCACGCGGTGATAGCAAACATGTTTATTTATTTGTTTATTTAATAATTTATATTTATAAAATGGGAAAAGGGGGGTGATTTGGACTTTTATTAGGGGAGGGGATTTTTTATTAATAAAAACTTTTTTTTTACTTTTTTTTTACATAAACTAGAAGTCCCCCTGGGGGACTTGTATATACAAAGCACTGATCTCTCATAGAGATCAATGCTGTGTATATACACAGAAATGATCCATCATATCGGTGATAGATTGCTATGGCCTGCTGCAGGCCATAGCAATCTATTGCCGAGCCGGGATCAGCTTAATTCCGACGCTGAGGCCCGGGCTGGCCAGAAGAACAGATCTCCCCCCCGCGATCGCATCGCGGGGGGGAGATCAGTGCCACTAGACACCAGGGATGTTTTGCATAAAGCACTTCAATGCAGCTGTCAGGTTTGACAGCTGCATTGAAGTGCTTAATTAGCCGGCGCGGCAACGGGACCCGCGCCGGCTAATAGAGGCACTGCTCGGCTGCAGATTGCAGCTGGGATCAGCGCCGTTCAGAGCGGGGTCCCGGCTGAGGAAAACAGACGGATGACCTATCTACAGTGTAAAAAGAGGATTCAAGAGAAACTTTTTCCTGGAAAAAGTAACATTTCCACCATAGTCTGGTCTTTTCCAAGCTTGAAGAAGACCAAACTGTGGTCAAAATAGTCTTTCTTTGAGGACTATTTACTGGTTACACGGGATTACCACCTACAAAGCATTATTTACTATTTGTTATACGGATCTAATTCCTTGGTGCTTTTGGACTTAATCCATTTTGCTATCTACAGTATAGGGTATTAGTCACTGATTAATGGGGTGCTCATACAAAGAATCCCAGCCGATCAGTCATTCTACGCTTAAGGCTATGTTCACAATACGTAACAGACCGGCCGTTCCATGACTCCGGCCGGGTCACGGAACGGCCGGTCTGTGCCCGGATCATCGTGGCCAGTACTTAAGTATCGTCCGGATGATCCGTCCGGCCACAGAGCCCTGATGCGGGCACATCAGCGCGCGCCCACATCAGAGCTTCCCATAGCCCACAGTGAAGCAAGCGGCCGGAGCCGCTCGCTTCACTGTGTGCACTGACAGGGCTTTCTGCGACCGGAATTCAGTGACATGGCCTTTTTGGCCCTTGCTATTTTTATCATGTACTCAGCAGTGTTTGTGTTTTAAGTTACTTTATTTGTAGAGGTGAGCGAATCCGATCCGATCGAGATGATATTCGATCTAATATTGCGGTATTCGAAAGATTCGAATTTAATCGAGTAGTGTGGCAAATACACAGGAAACATTCGAAAGCCCTCCCATCGCAGTTGGCGCTTTTTTTAATACAATTACCATGCAGGGAGGCTGTGAGGGACCCTGGGAGTACGCACGCAGCACGAAAACGGCGTCTACCCTCATTGGGTGGCTGAACCACATGACCTCGAATCTTAAATACTTGGCTCCATCATACATACTTATTCCAGTAACGTTCGTACAGCATGATGCATGATACGCGTGAATATTATGACGCTCTACAGTTGCACATTGGAATCATGTATGTAACGCAGCGCAAGAAATATGAACTAAATGTGTAAACATTGCCATAAACGTTCGTAAAGCATCCGCAAATATTTTTCCTTCGGAACTGCGGAGAGTGGCATTATACTGCGATTTTGGGGTGTTGGGTGCACCCAGGCATGCTCCCCCTAATGCCCCAGTGTCATTCCGGAGGTGTTGGCATCGTTTAGGGAGGTTTCATGGGGACTTGGTGAACTCCAAGTGGTCGAATTTGGGTTTCCAAGTGCCGCAATTTTTTTTCCCATAGACTATAATGGGATGGAATATTATTTTGAATAGTCGAATCTCGGTGCCTATTCGATTCGAATTCTCGAAAGTCGTATATTTCACTACTCGCTCATCTCTATTTATTTGTAGTCAGGTTTGCTGGTGGAGGGGCCAGGGGATGGATCATGCCATGTGAGGATGTCATATCATTTTGGGAGGAAGTGATAAGGCCAAGATATTATTGCAGGGAGAAAGTCTGACTCATTTTTAGTCTCTTTCCACAGACAAATTAGCCTCTATCAGTTATACCTGGAACAAATTTATCAAAAATTGCACTAAACTTACCATAATCCTAGAAATAATGTTACAGTAGCTGAGCAACTTGTACGTTTCAGAGGACGTTGCAGATTCATACAATACATGCCCAGTAAACCAGCCAAGTATAGAATAAAAATCTCCTGGATGTGTAACTCTACTAATTATTATGGCATAAATGGGCTTATCTACAGTGGCAAAGAAGGTGATGCACCAGTACAGACAGATCTAGGGTCTGAGGTTGTGAAAACGAGAGAGTTGTTTCATTTGTCAAAGAAACTTAGAGAGGAAAACTGAGCAATATTGTATCACTTGTAGGGAAAATGTCTGTCCTTCAGAAAAGATAACGTGAAAATTGTTTGGAAGACCAATCAAATTGAAAAGAAAAAGTTAGAAAAGAAAGGTAGCTGCCGCTAGTTTACTCAACATTTATATACCTTTGTGTGTTTTCCATATCTTTGTTGAAAATTTTGGGGGAAAAAATTATAATTAATATGTTGTACATTAGTCATATCTTATTTAGCAATTTTGAAATTAACTTGTAAACTTTATTTATGTGAGTTTCTCCATATGATTTGCATGAGGGTCTAAAAGGCCCTCATTACGTAAAAGTGTAGATTTGTGATGTCATGCATTCTAAGGTTAACAAATTCGACTGAAACTTTGTGAAGCTCGCAAAATGAATTTCCGGCTGCTTCATTCATCTCAAGCTAAGACGTCTTTCAGATGAATTAGTCGGTGGGCTCTTTCTGCCTATGGGCCATTAGATATTGCCCTAAAGCCTGGAGAATCCGTTCGCCCTCTATATTTTAGCATAATTTTTTCACGACGGCCTTTGTTTCTGCCTACTATTTCTTCACACTTTTTTGGCTGCTATTTTGCCCAGCTTTCTAATAAATATATATATATATATATATATATATATATATATATATATATATATATATTTATTATTATTATTATTTTTTTTTTTTTTTTTTGGGGGGGGGGGAGCTTATCCAAAGTAAGGTTTGTAAATCCGATAAAATAAAATATTATTTTTCTATATGTCTGCATTGTTCTCTTATAGATATGTTACATGTTTTGCTCTTTTCAGGAGAAGCCCCATGCTGAGGTATATTTCCATGATGAAAACCTCACAACTCTCGTATTGGAATTGTTCGCTGGTGGAATAGAGACAACTGCTACAACGCTGAGATGGGGACTGCTATTAATGATGAAGTATCCTGACGTTCAAAGTAAGAAGATATTACTTATCTCATTATTCTCTATGACGCTGTGGAGGGAAGTGGACATTAGGATTTTGTCACATGAAAATGAAACTCTTATCCTGATATCTGGATTATTGGCAAACCTGGGAGCTATTGCAACCATTAGCACCCCAAGACTCCTTGGGATGATAGAGGCACCCTCCTTTTTTCAAACCATTCAGATCATGCCACTGCTGACTATTGTCCTGTTCTCTCTGCTAGAGCTACAGTCCAGACCACCACCAGCCAGGATACTTCGCCATCTGCCTGTGCTTCAGGCGCTTTGGTGCCTTCTTCACCTTCACCTTCGCCTGCGTCTGCTTCTTCGCCTGCACCGTCATGCGCCTCTTCATTGCAATTGTCTCTCAGTCAGGCATTTGATTGCAGGAGTATGTACGCCTCTACTCACCCCTCTGCCAAACCTTAAACTGCCACATCTTCAAATTGCTGTCCATGGAGATGTTGCAATTTAGGCTTGTGGAGACACAAGCCTTCCATGACCTCATGGCAGCTGCTGCACCTCAGTATTCAGTCCCTAGCCGCCACTACTTTTCCAGGTGTGCCGTCCCCGCCTTGCAACAGCACTTGTCTTGTAACATCGGACGGGCCCTGAATTACGCGGTTAACACGAAGATCCATTTGACCACCAAAGTGTGGACAAGTGCTTGCAGCCAGGGACGCTATATATCACTCACAGCACACTGGGTGAATGTTGTGGAGGCAGTTACCGGGTCTCAGGCAGGGACAGCCTCCCTCCTCCCACCACCTAAAATTGCCAGCACAGGCTCTCACTACCCCTGCCTCTTCTCCTCCTCTGTAAAATCGCCCTCATCGGTCAGCTGGAAACGCTGCAGCACTGGCATAGGGAGACGTCAGCAGGCCGTGCTCAAAATTATCAGCCTGGGTGATAAGAAGCACAGCGCCTCAGAGGTCATGGATGCCATTTTGCAGCAGGCAGAAATTTGGCTGTTGCCCCTGCAGCGGGGACCAGGCATGGTCGTATGTGATAATGGCCGTAACTTGGTGGCAGCTCTGGAGCTTCGAGAACTCCAACACGTTCCATGCCTGGCCCACGTTTTTAATTTGGTGGTGCAGCGCTTTTTAAAGACCTACTCTGACCTGCCAGAGCTACTGGTGAAAGTGCGGTGCCTGTGCGCTGACTTTTGAAAGTCCACCGTGGTGGCTGCTAGCCTTAAAAAGCTCCAAAAACACCTACAATTGCCAGAACACCGGCTTTTGTGTGATGTCACCACTCACTGAAATTCCACATATCATATGTTGTCCAGGGTGTGTGAGCAACAGAGAGTTCTCATTGAATACCAGCTACAAAACCCATGGGTGCCTTCAACTCAGCTTCCTCAGTTTGCCAACCATGAGTGGCCATGGATGGCAGACTTATGTGAAGTTTTAAGGGTATTCAAGGAGTCCACCAAGAGGGTCAGCTGCGACGATGCCATAGTGAGCGTAACCATCCCACTCCTATTGGTCATTAAAGAATCCCTTATCGCCATGAGGGAGAATGCCCTGCACGTACCGGAGGCCAAGATAGGAGGAGATGTGACGGAGCTAGACAGTCACACTACACTACTGTCCGCTTCTCAGGGTCCATTCCTGGAGTAAGAATAGGAGGAGGAGGCTGTCGGCCACACTGTCGGCGAGGCTAGTGGTGCAGTTGTGTGCGTCCCATTAGTCCAACGAGGATGGGGCGAAGAGGAGGGAGAGGAGGAAAAGGAGGAGGAAATGTTGAGCGATACTTCTGGTGGGGCTAGTGATGTCATGCAAATTCACAGCCTGGCACACATGGCTGAATTTATGTTGGGCTGTGTTGCGAGGGACAAACACATTGTCCACATAATGGGGAGCAAAAAATACTGGGTTTTCACAATGCTGGACCCCCGGTATAAAGATAATGTATCCTCATTCATTCCAGTAGAGGAGAGGACCACGAGACTACTGGAGTATCAGCGGGAACTGCTGCAGAATATGATGGAGATATTCCCATTGCTGGCATCAGAGAAGAGAGTGCCTCCCAAAGCCGGACAACATCCATCAGGTCCACGGCTGCCAGGGGAACACTCTCCAAAGTATGGGACACGTTCAGTGTAGGACCTAGTACGAGCAGGAGGGACAAGTATCGGTGGCCAGTACATGGCCGACCACAACCCTGTCCTCCCCGATCCCTTGGTGCCTTACACGTATTGGGTCTTCAAGTTGGACACGTGGCTAGAACTCTCACTATACGCCTTTGAGGTGCTGGCCTGCCTTGCTGCCAGTGTTCTGTCCGAAAGAGTCTTTAGCGCAGCTGGGGGCATCATCACAGATAAGCGCAGCTGCCTGTCCACTGACAGTGCTGACTGGATGACGCTCATCAAAATGAGCTCATCTATACATTTTTTTTTAGGGTACATCTCATGGGCCTAAGTTCATAGGCTTCTATACAATGTTTTTGAGGGCTCACCTCATGGGCCTAAGTTCATAGGCCTCTATACAATGTTTTTGAGGGCTCACCTCATGGGTCTGAGTTCATAGGCCTCAATACAATTTTTAAAGGGCTCACCTAATGGGCCTCAAGCTAATTTTTCGAGGGCAACCTCATGGGCCTCAAGCTAATTTTTCGAGGGTTAACCTCATGGGTATCAAGCTAATTTTTCGAGGGCTAACCTCATAGGACTCAAGCTAATATTTTGAGGGCTTACCTCAAAGACCCTGTGAGAAGATACTATTTGTCATTTTAAAGGACAGATACGTGTCACCGAGGTGCCTGGCCTTGGTGAAGTGAATCAGTAGCTTTAGACAGTAACTGTAGGTTATTGTCACTTTTATTAAATGTTTCAGCTGTTTCCACAGCTGATCTGGGTCCGGCTTTACTGGAGCAGTCAAAGTGACGGATGGGAGGACTGCTCCCACGTATTCCAGGATTTTCCATTGCCTCAAAAAATAAAAGGACTTCTGTTTGGCTAAACAGCATGGGGAGAGAGACTCTATTGCCGTTTAAATTAATCCTCACACCAACTTTGCTTTTTGTGATTTAAATGGCTCATTGATAAATTTTCTTTTGCTCAATATTTGGCTTTCTGTCCACACTAATGTAGAGGAAATAAGTTGCCCGAGTATTTTTTCCATTATACAAAGCGGTTATATTGTGTTTGGAGTCTATAGTTGATAGTCTGTGATAGTGGCGTAATACTGAAAGTGGATATATATATATGCAATATATTCATGTGCGCAATTTACATCACTGGCTGGGCAATATATAACTCTGCAAACAATTGTATTTCACAAGTGTACTGAATAAACAAGAAACAAACATACGCTAATATTACGCACCACCTAATAAGAACCGCTAGACCAAAAGGTACACCTGTACTTTATGTTCATGTACCCTGGCATGCTTCCCCTGCTGTCCATTCCAGAGGTGTTGGCATCATTTCCTGAGGTTTCTTGGGTACTTGGTGACCTCCTAAGTCCCAAGGATTTTTCTCCCATAGTCTATAATGGGATTCGATATTTGATCGAATAGTCGAATATCGGGTGCTATTCGAATCCAATTGAATCGAATATTTCACTATTCACTCATCATCTCCATTCCTAACCCTTTTCAGGGCCGCCGATAGGGCAGTACAAGTGGTACTGCTGTATGGGGCCCGGACCCTAAGAGACATGGGGGGGGCCCTCCGGCCGCCGCCCGCTATGCTAGGGGGGCCCGCACGGCCCCCCTTGCCACCTGTTTTTGAGCATCCCGAGAAGCTGCGGCCGCGCAGCTTCTCGGGATGCACTGATCGCTTTAATGTTCCGCCCGCACAGTGAGCGGGTGGAACATTAAAGCGATCAGAATACAGGAGCAGGACCTGTCAGCGTCCTACTCCTGTATTCTCTCCCATAGGCTGCCGGCACTTCATACCAGCAGCCTATGGGAGGCCGGGCCGTGATCATGTGCCTCTCCGGCAGGCGTGATCATGTGACGTCATCACGCCTGCCGGAAGTCCCGTCCCTGCGGCTCGCAAGATGGAGCCCGAAGAGGAGGAGGAGAGCTGCTGCCTGCAGCAACAGCACGGATTAGGTGAGTAGGATGTTTGTTTTTTTAGGGGCAGAGCAGGGGGCATTATTAGTTCATGGGGGCACCTCTGGGGGCATTATTAGCTCATGGGGGAACCTCTGGGGGCATTATTAGTATATGGGGGCACCTCTGGGGGCATTATTAGTGTATGTGGGCACCTCTGGGGGCATTATTAGTGTATGGGGGCACCTCTGGGGGCATTATTAGTGTATGGGGGCACCCCTGGGGGCATTATTAGTGTATGGGGGCACCTCTGGGGGCATTATTAGTATATGGGGGCACCTCTGGGGGCATTATTAGTGTATGGGGGCACCTCTGGGGGCATTATTAGTATATGGGGGCACCTCTGGGGGCATTATTAGTATATGGGGGCACCTCTGGGGGCATTATTAGTATATCGGGGCACCTCTGGGGCATTATTAGTGTATGGGGGCACCTTTGGGGTATTATTAGTATATGGGGGCATCTCTGGGGGCATTATTAGTGTATGGGGGCAGATCTGGGGGCATTATTAGTATATGGGGGCACCTCTGGGGGCATTATTAGTGTATGGGGGCACCTCTGGGGGCATTATTAGCTCATGGGGGTACCTCTGGGGGCATTATTAGTTCATGGGGGACAACTCTAGGGGCATTATTAGCTCATGGGGGCTCAGCAGGGAATCCTACATACAGGGGGCACAGCAGGGGATCCTACATACAGGGGGCATCCCACATTCCTACTCGCTTTACTGCACATAACACCAAACAGCGCAGTTACTATGGGAGCCTACAGGGGGAGAAAGGAAAGGAAGCTGCTAGAAATGTGCGGAGCCTAAATTGTTTGTCTCGCAGGTTCTGAAAAGATGAAACATCCTGGAGGTCTGGGTCGGATGGAGAGGAAAAGGGAAAGTGACTCCTCTGATCAAAGAAGACGTCACCTGTGAGTCCCTGTATGACACTTTGCTTATTTTGTAGAACATCATTTAGTAGGGGCGCCCCGAGGTGACATCTACTACATGATCTATACTCAGAGATATCACTGTGTTATCTGTGCTGTTACATAGGACTGCAGGTGAAATCTACTACATTATCTGTACTCAGAGATATCACTGTGTTATGTGGTGTTACATAGGACTGCAGGTGATATCAGGTGATTTCTCCAGGTTGCAGAAGTTCAAACTTCATCGTGCCCTGGTGTGCTGGTGTCTGTATACATGTGTGCTGGTGTCTGTATGTGTGTATACATGTGTGCTGGTGTCTGTATACATGTGTGCTGGTGTCTGTATACATGTGTGCTGGTGTCTGTATGTCTGTATACATGTGTGCTGGTGTCTGTATGTCTGTATACATGTGTGCTGGTGTCTGTATACATGTGTGCTGGTGTCTGTATACATGTGTGCTGGTGTCTGTGTGTGAGATCAATTCTAGAGAACTGGCTCATATACCCCATTTTCCCCAGTGGCTTAAAATGTAACCTCTGTTATACAGTTATAAAATTGTAGAACCTAAATGTGAACAAGGTGCAATTCAAATAGACACTTACTTGTATAGCTGTCTCTTGTGCTCTGTATGCAGTGCATTATATTCACCCTTGCAACGTACAATTTATAGCGTGTCTACAAGCCCAGCGGGGCTCATTATGATGGAGACTAAAACTTATACAAGAGTGGGGTAGGGGTTCCCCTGTATTCAGAATGCTGTTGAGTGCTAGGCAATGCCTCGTCTGGGATTATTGAATTTCGAGGGTCTATGCAGAGCAGGATAAAGACACCTCTGCTGCACAAACAGGATCTCCTAGAAAGCGTTCTCACCACCATGTATTCGCTATCACTGGCTTGGGTGAGCTAAACTAGTCTGCCTGGGGGTGGGGGGGTGATTTGTATATGCTCACTAACATGGAACAGCCTCATTATATTAGCCTTATCAACATATTCTATGTTAGTGAGCATACCGGGGGGGGGGATATTGGTGAACATATACAAATCAAACAGCCCCCCAGACCCTCGAAATTCAATAAACCCAAACGGGGCATTGCCTAGTACTCAACAGCATTCTGAATACAGGGGAACCCCTACCCCACTCTTGTATAAGTTTTAGTCTCCATCATAATGAGCCCCGCTGGGCTTGTAGACACGCTATAAATTGTACGTTGCAGGGGTGAGTATAATGCACTGCATACAGAGCACAAGAGGCAGCTATACAAGTAAATGTCTGTATGGGGACATTTAAATTGCACCTTGTTCACATTTAGTTTCTACAATTTTATAACTGTATAACAGAGGTTACATTTTAAGCCACTGGGGAAAATGGGGTATATGAGCCAGTTCTCTAGAATTGATCTGAACCAAATTATACCTCCCAGCAAGGCGTGGGTCCAACACACATTTTTTTTTTTTTTTTATTAATGTGGGGGGCCCAGACACTTTGGTTGTATGGGGCCCCGAAATTCCTGATGGTGGCCCTGACCCTTTTAATATTGTAGCTGGGTCATGTGACCTTCACTCAGACCTCTAATCCATTATATGATATTTTTGTATAGACAGGATGAGTCTCTCCCGTGTGTCAAACTTAGACCTCTAATCCATTATATGATATTTTTGCATAGACAGGATGAGTCTCTCCCGTGTGTCAAACTTTCTGTAAACTACAGCATCTATCAAATCCAGGCAGCTTTCAGAAACCTTTCCTTCCTACCAAGCTCTGCTCTCTTTGCTGCTCAATATATTATTTTAGCCCAAGACAGAAAAGTACAATGATATCTAAGGTGTCAGGAGAGCAGTGATATAGTATGTGAGTCCCGATGTAAATAGGCTATAGATTTCTAAAACTTTACTGAGTTTCTCCTCTGTTAAATGAGATGCAAGTTTACATTGCTCTCTCCTGAGACTCATGTTTAAAGGGGTACTTCAGCGTGGGGGCACTTTTGCGCTGGGACCGGGGACGAGGTGGCCGAGGGAAAAGACGTCCACTCACCTCCCCGGTTCCAGCGGCGGGTCCCACATCGCGGCCCTCCGGTGCCCGGTTCCCGGCCGTGACGTCTTAGGTCCGCTCAGCGATGCGTGCCCCCACACTGGAGAACCCCTTTAAGAGATTGCAGGGAGAAACTAATCACAAGGAAACAGACTGAAGTTGCATCTCATAGGAATTCAATAAGACCTAATAGTATTAGTTAGGAAACAAAAATTCTATATGAGCTACCGAGCTCTATCGCATCCTGCACCTATACAGGAGTCAGAGTAGAGCTAATGTGGAATGAAATAACTCCACCTCTTCTGTCTTTGCAAAGTTAGAGGCATTATGGGATATGTAGGCTGCCTTAGGAAATCCATATAATAGAGGAGAAGGAACAAAGATGGTGGACAACCCATAAATAGCGTTTTATACAAATGACGCATGCAAAAGAGCTCCCACCCATTGTCTAATAGCATCCATATAAGCAAAAAGTTCTCCTTCATACACAATAAAATTATATCAAAATGCAACCATCATTTTGAGGTAAAAATACAGCCGTATTTTATTTTTTATGTAGTTGAACAAGCTTTCGTATCAACCATGGGTGCGATGTACAGTCATTTCTGTCCTCCAGGCTTGCGCATTTTATGTATTCCTGTCCCTTTTTTTTTTGTGGCTTGCACTCCTCCTTTGTAAGACCCATGTGATCCAAATGAGCAGGAAGCACCTGTGTATATATGGTAAATACCTCCTCTTTCTCCTATTCTACCTGCTGGTGGTTTGGTGAGTAGTAATACCTTGTTCACACTTGTGTTGCTTGGCGGCCACCTTCTCCGCTGCCGGCAGGGTTTTGGGGGCCCTTGGGGTTTGGTCCTGTGATAGTGGGGTTACAGGGCCATTCTGTGGCCTCCCTTTCCAGCTTGCGCTCGCTTTGCTGGATTGGAGTTCGCTGACCGGCCCAGTGTTGTTTAGCATAGGGACTCGTGTATCAGAGACCTGCACGTGGTACATGAGGCAATATGGTTTGATCAAATAAGATACTAACTTCTGATGTTGGTTTTTAATGTAGCTGAACAAGCTTTTATATCAACCATGGGTGTGATGTGCAGCCATTTCTTTCCTCCAGGCTTGTGCGTATTTTTAATGTAATAATTCATTTCATTGAAGTCAATGGGAAATTGTCCATCAGTGCACATAGTATAGAATAATGGCTGTAATTTATTATGACAGTAAAAATAATGAACACGCTTATCTTTTTAACTGCTTATGCAAAAAACTGCATTTTTTTTTTACCAGTTTCCCCTTGTTTTTCACACTAAATTACAGCCATGTTTATCTTTTAATATTAATGTGTGTGAACATAACCTAATGTGTGATCTTAGAATTAAAAGCAATTCTTACTTTTATATGATACAGAAAATGTTCAGAAAGAAATTGAAATGGTCTTTGGTTCAGCCGAGCCTCAGCAGGTCCACCGCCAACAAATGCCATACACAGATGCAGTTATCCATGAGATCCAGAGATTCGCTAATGTTGTGCCAATGAATCTGCCACATCAGACTTCTCAAGATGTCACTCTGCAGGGCTTCTTCATACCAAAAGTAAGTGTGTTCAATCAAGGCACTTTCCTTTTCATACATCCTTTTAAAGGGAATCTGTCAGCTCCTGGGCCCTACCTGAGGTGCTGACAGTGCGCTGTAGCTAGCAGCCCGCAGTGAGCATGGTGCCTTTTTTGTAATTTCCCATGCAGCAGATTATGTACACTTTTATGTCTCCTACTGTACTAAAGAGTCACAGAGCAGTTGTTTGTGCCACACTCTGGCATGCATGCATATGGTGGTTTTGGTGGTTTCCTTACAGGAGCCACCCCTTGGCTGGGTCCTTCCCAGAGGGATATCTGGCTAGTCCTGTGTTTCGAGACTCTTTGATGAGACTCCACGGGCTCTTCTTTTGCATGTTCATGTTTCCCGGGGGGCAATGCACCTAGGACTTCACTGCATTGAGCGCTTTTACTAGCAGCCGGCAGTGTTATCGTTTGGCTGGTCTCCCTGAGATCAGCGATCTGTTTCTCTTATAGCTCTACCAGGCATTGCTCCCACCTAGCCAGAATCCTGCTCCACACTGATGAGGGGCAACCAGAGAGTGAATTGTTGGCCGGTCTCTAGGCAGATGAGTTACCCCTAGACCACAGCTCCAACAGTTTAGAGAGAAGAGATTCTTTCAAACATAAACTGCCTACAGAGAACTGATCTGCAATCTGACAGCTGAGCGAGCAGGAGGCCGGGCAGCATTGATTATTCATGAAGAGGGAGGAGGATGCATGCCAGAGTGTGGCAGGAACAACTGTTCTGTGACTCAGTACAGTAGGAGACATAAGATTGTACATAATCAGCTGCATGGAAAATTACCAAAAAGGCACCAGGCTCACTGGGGACTGCCAGCTACAGCACAATGTCAGCACCTTAGGTAGGGTCCAGGAGCTGACAGATTCCCTTTAAGGTTGCCAAAGGAAAAATGCTCTTGAGCTCTACCTGAACCCATGTGAAAAAGTAACCTAGCCTCCTTTGTTATATTGGTTTGGAAATGACTTCAATTTAAAAATATCCAGTCTCCCAGTAGGTACCAGCTGCTGTATGTCCTGCACGAAGTAGTGGATTTTTTTCCAGGGTAACACAGTGCTCTATGCTGACAGCTATGTCCATGTCAGGAACTGTCTAGAGCAAGAGAGGTTTTCTATTGGGATTTGCTACTGCTCTGGACAGTTCCTGACATGGACAGAGGTGGAAGCAGTAAGCAGAGACTGAAAAGAAAACACCACTTCCTGCAGGCCATACAGAAGCTGATAAGTACTGGAAGACTTGAGATTTTTAAATAGAAGTAAATTATACATTTATATAACTTTCTGTAACCAGCTGATTTGAAAGAAAAATATTTTTTTCCAGAGTACCCCTTTAACCATTTACCAATATAGTGTTCATATATATATAATTGATGGACTGCCAACTCTTTGATGGATCTCTCCATAGACAATCATTTATGAATCTTTGCAGGGGACTCACATCATTCCATCCCTGACATCTGTCCTACGAGACCCCAAATACTTCAAGAAACCTGATAATTTTCATCCTCAACATTTTCTTGACCCTGATGGGAACTTTGTTAACAATGAAGCCTTTTTACCATTCTCTGCTGGTGAGTAACATCAAGTCAAGACATAGTTACAGGAATTGGACCTACATTGGAGTTAGATACAGTCTTCCTGCCACCAGATCCCATTATGGATTAATACTTATATGTTCTCTCTATTCTCTTTTTTGTAGGGAGGAGAAGTTGTGCTGGAGAGAATTTGGCTAAGATGGAGCTTTTTCTCTTCTTTACAAAGCTGCTGCAGAACTTCACATTTAAGGCTCCTGAGGGAGCAAAGCTGGACCTCACCTCTGCCGTTGGATTAACCACACCTCCACAGAAGCATCAGATCTGTGCAATTCCTCGCAATTAATGGACAGCTTGTAAACTTGTAAATTCCTTGAGGTTTCCCCCATTTACTATGATCCATATTCCAAAAGACAAAAGTGAGAACACATAACAATGGTGCACACACTGAGGTAGTAACATACATGAAAATCTTGATTCATACACCCATACAAAAAAAAAACACACACACAACACATGGGGGAGTACCAGTAAGGTTCTCCCTCTCCATAGGATCCAATACAAAACAACTCTTTACTAGAGATGATCAAACACCGGAAAAAGTTAGGTTTAGAGATGAGCGAACCGGGTTCAGGTCCGAGTCGATCCGAACTCGATCGTTCGGTATTTGATTAGCGGGGGCTTCTGAAGTTGGATAAAGCGCTAAGGTTGTCTGGAAAACATGGATACAGCCAATGACTATATCCATGTTTTCCACATAGCCTTAGGGCTTTATCCAACTTCAGCATCCACCGCTAGTCAAATGCCGAAAGTTCGGGTTCGGATGGACTCGAGCATGCTCCAGGTTCGCTCATCTCTAGTTAGGTTCTATCAAACTCAAACCTTGTCGAACCTTCTGCATTTGATTCCCGATGCCTTCCCGGTCCGTGGGGAAGGAGGAGACAGCCCTGGTACCGTCTGGAATCCTGGGGTACAGCCTAGGTAATAGGCTGTATCCCGGAATTCCAGGCGGTACTCGGGCTGGAACTCTGGGCTAGAATCTAACTTTTTCCGATGTTCGATCATCTCTTTACACCACCAAAATACAATAGTTAGTGATAAGACACTAAAAGTAACAAATACATATATAAGTGAAAAAGCAGTAAAAAAAAAAATTCAACTAAGCTAAGAAATACAGAAAATCGTGACAATACAACATCGCCCTTTAAGCATGATGCGAGACTAGGAATAAACCCTACGTGTATCGACACTCTCTGGTGACTTCATCAGGGGTTCTGGTGTGCAACAAAGGGGTGCTTTAAATAGGAAGTAATCATGATATATATGGAATATTTAGGCATCATACCTGCTGGACCAGAGAAAGAAAGAAGTCTTGTGTGGAACGCAGCATGGTGGACAGTGACATGCACTCCTCCTGCAGCATGCATTCCACTCAGAGCGCAAGTGGGGAAATATGTACATCCCAAGTGGAAGTCTCCAGCTTGCTCTGCCCTTCATATGATCACTGCATATGGTGGCGATGCAGACAATTTTGAGCTCCACCCACCACATGAGGCGACCAAAGATTCTCCAGTCCAATTCCGAAGTTTTTCATAAGAAGACCCCCGGTATAAGAAGACCCCTGACTTTTCAGAAGATTTTCTAGGTAAAAAATAGTCTTATACGCAGTAAAATACAGTAATATTTAATATTACTTCATGCTGGCATCTAACAGTTCATAAGAGGAAAAGATAATCATTTCCACCACACGTAATTATTAGACACATTATAATAACTTTGGACAGAAGACGGCAAACACCATAACGTCCACAGTCAAAATTATTATAAAATTTCCAATTACTGTACATGTGGGGGAACTGTTTATCTTATAAACAGTCACGTTAGTCATGTTAAGAGCGGCAACTTATATGGGCTATAGCAGAATCATGTCTGATGGAAAAAAACTTGGTGTAACATACAGAGAATTGGTGGTTGATCAAAGGGTTATAATTTTCATGTAATCTAGGTGGTAGTACACAGTATGCAAGACATCTGCGGAACGCATAATGACCCACTTCCAGGGTATAGTACGTTCCACTTGGGATGTACGTATTTCCACACTTGCGCTCTAGGTGAAACATATGCTGCGTTGGCATGCATGTCACTGTCCACCATGCTGTGTTCTACACAGGACTTCTTCCTTTCTCCGGTCCAACAGGCATGATGCCCATACATCTATATAATAAAAATGAATGTCTGTTTGTCCGTCTGTCCTCTTTAGACTTCCAAACAACTGAACCAATTAACCCCAAAAGTTGGACACAGGTACATTGGGTGCCGGGAAGGTTAGAGCGAAGGTCCCATCCTTGCCAGATCTACAGGAGGGGAGGGGGAGGGGAAAGAGCGTCCCATAGAAATTAATAGGAGACTGTTCACACTGCACACACAGGTGACACATTAGAGCTGTGTGTCTCCCCAGCACAGAGGGCATTAGCCTCAGCCAGAGCTATAGAGACATAAATGTGCAGATCCAAAGCATCACAGTCACAGATATGACAGCCAGGCCTGGTGGGAGCTCCTGAGGAGAGGGTTGGGGAAAAACACACACATAGAAATAAATGGTAGAATGTTCTGAAGATCAGATTTTACCTCACAAAGATTATGTCAGTGTCTGACCACACACCCCTCTACACACACACACACACACACAGCGCGGACATAGACTGCAGAGGGCACCTGTGCAAAAAATGTGCTTGGGCCCCCAATAACCTTCCCATTGTACTGCTAAGCATCTGCTTTAATGTTCACACTACATAAAAGTACAGCCTTTGTTGCCATCGGCCGTACTTTCTGCGGAGTGGAACACTGCCTTTGCTTCAATGGGATCCTGGCCGGAGCGTATACACATCGTATACGCTCCATCCGGGATCCAGTGCGGCGCCGCAAAGAACTGACATTCCAGTTTTCTGCGGCCGCAATTCATAGTAGGGAACCCTGTCAGTTCACACAATGAATCGTGTGGCTCCGGCCGCTCGCTTCACTGTGTGCTCTGGGAAGCTCTGATGCGGGGGCGCGCTGACGTGCCCGCATCAGAACCCTTTGGCCGGAAAGATAATCTGGCCGGTACTTAAGTACGGTCTCTTACGATGTGTGAACATAGCCTAAGGTGCATACACACAGATGAATTATATATTCGCCCGGGTATCTGGGACATGGAGGGCCCTACAGCACAGTCATCAGGGCACACTGCAGGAGTCTCTGGTGGGTCTGCTGAGGACACTCAAAAAAACAAAGAGAAGCGGCATGCTGACCCTGTCCCATCCTGCACTGACCTGTATCTGTCACCACTATTGTGAATAACAATAACTACAACTCTCAGCATGCCCTACACTTCTGCAGCTCTCAGCATATGCTGGGAGTTGTAGTTCCTAGAGGGACAGCCTGTTGAGTTGTCTGTTCATATCTACACCCCCTCTCGATCGACCACTATGTCATCAACACACTCAGCTCTACACAGGTTCTGTACACCATATAAATTACAGTACAGTTACATCAGGTGACTTACAGGAGACGTCTTCTCTGATCGGAGTTCTTCCCTTTTCATTTTCTTTTCCATCTGCCCTGGGCCGTTATGAGAACTTCTCCGAGCCACGAATCCACAGAATCTGCCAGACAGACATATTAGGCTCCACACTCTGTCACCATCCTCATCTCTACCAACTGCACATCTGTATTGGCCCCTTTACACCCACATTTAGTGGGTAGGCTGACTCTATGTGATCCCATTTTAGTATATGGCCTTCCTCTCTGTCGCCCCTCCTTATAGATAGCTTCCTTATGTTGCCCCCCCCTTATAGATGCCCCCCCATGTTGTCCCCTTATAGATGGTCCCCTATGTTGCCCCCCCCTATAGATGGCCCCCTCTTCCCTTATATTGTCCCCTTATAGATGGCCCCCTTTCCCCCAATGTTGTACGTTTATATCCCCCTCTCCCCCTTTGTTCTCCCCTTATAGATGGCCCTCTCCCCCCCCTATAGATGCCCCCCTCCCCCCTTCCTTATAGATGTCCCCCTCCCCCCCCCCCCCCCCTTCCTTATAGATGGTCCCCCTCTCCCCCCTCCTTTATAGATGCCCCCTCTCCCCCCCTTCCTTATAGATGCCCCCCTCTCCCCCCCTTCCTTATAGATGTTCCCCTCCCCCCTTCCTTAAAGATGCCCCCTTCTCTTCTAGATGCCCCCTTCTCTTCTCCCCCCATTCCTTATAGATGCCCCCTTCTCTTCTCCCCCTTCCTTATAGATGCCCCCTTCTCTTCCCCCCCCCTTCCTTATAGATGCCCCCTTCTCTTCTAGATGCCCCCTCCCCCCCCCTTCCTTATAGATGCCCCCTTCTTCCCCCCCTTCCTTATAGATGCCCCCTTCTCCCCCCCCTTCCTTATAGATGCCCCCTTCTCTTCCCCCCCCCTTCCTTATAGATGCCCCCTTCTCTTCTCCCCCCTTCCTTATAGATGCCCCCTTCTCCCCCCCCCTTCCTTATAGATGCCCCCTTCTCCCCCCCTTCCTCATAGATGCCCCCTTCTCCCCCCCCCTTCCTTATAGATGCCCCCCTTCCTTATAGATGCCCCCTTCTCCCCCTTCCTTATAGATGCCCCCTTCTCCCCCCCTCCTTATAGATGCCCCCTTCTCCCCCCCCCCTTCCTTATAGATGCCCCCTTCTCCCCCCCCCTTCCTTATAGATGCCCCCTTCTCCCC
Source organism: Dendropsophus ebraccatus (assembly GCF_027789765.1). Taxonomy (NCBI): domain Eukaryota; kingdom Metazoa; phylum Chordata; class Amphibia; order Anura; family Hylidae; genus Dendropsophus; species Dendropsophus ebraccatus. The sequence goes on along the minus strand of NC_091459.1, from coordinate 126,749,880 downwards.
CCCCCCCCCTTCCTTATAGATGCCCCCTTCTCCCCCCCCCCCCCCCCCCGTCCGAGGAAAGCAAGTTTAAAAAAAAGAAAAAAACTCACCTAACAACACCTTCCCCCGTCGAGCCTTTTTCCTGTCACCCCGTCTGATGCGCGGCTGCCGTCTGATGCCGCGTCCTAGCCCCGGCAGCGCGCGTATCATAGAGTTCTGTGTGGGCCTGTGGCCGCGACTTCCGGCACACGTCTCTGTGCCGGAAGTCGCGGCCGCAGCACAAGCCCACACAGAACTCTATGATACGCGCGCTGCCGGGGCTAGGACGCGGCAACAGACGGCAGCCGCGCATCAGACAGGGGGTGACAGGAGCGCTGTGGACCGATCCCGTGCTCCTCCTGGCCCAGTGACTCCTTTTCCCTATGGTTGGGGAAAGGAGTCTCCGGGTCGGGAGGAGCACGGGACCGGCCCCCGGCTACAGCACCCGGGAGGCATGCTCAGCCGCCGGGTGCTGCAGGATATGTAAGCTCCAGGGGCCTGCGTCACGGGACCCCTGATGCGGCGGGGCCACGTAGCAGCTGCTACGGCGGTAGTTCCGCCAGTGTGTATATATATATATATATATATATATATATAAATCTCAAGACTGATATTACTAATAATAATAGAATATAGGAAATATTATCACGAAATATTATGTATTGCTGCCATACTGTTACTAACCAAATTCGGTATACTGATACCAATATTGCCAATAGTACTATTACACAAGGGGCAAATATTGCCACCACTACCATCACCACGATATTTTTACTGACCAAATCCAGTATGCTAACTCCAATAAAACACTGTACCAGATTACAAGTAGCAAATAATACCCCCACATACTGACTAACACCACCACATACTGACTAACACAACCACATACTGATTAACACCACGGCTGCTAGTGAATAATCCACTGTACTCAGACCACTATCACCTCATCCAGTCATATAGAGGTGGACGCAGTTCTAAACAGGTTCTGTACTCCATATACATTACAGTGCAGATATATTTAGTGATTCACAGGGGGCATCTTCTCTGATCAGAGTTTTAATCTTCTTCTGCAATGGGCCATTATGAGAACTTCTCCGAGCCACGAATCCACAGAATCTGCCAGACAGACATATTAGTCTCCTCACTCTGGCACCATCTCTCTACAAACTGCACATCTGTATTGGCCCCTTTACACCCTCATTTAGTGGGTAAGCTGACTCTATGTGACCCCTTTATAGTATATGCCCCCCTCTGTGTAGTCCACTATAGTACATGCATCCCTCTGTGCATGCCCTCTTGTATACTGTGTATTCCCCCTTACAGATAGCCCCCAATGTTTCCCCCTTATAGATGGCCCCCTGTGTTGCCCCCCTTATTGATGCCCCCATGTTATCCCCCATGTGTTGTCCCCCATGTATCCCCCTTATAGATGACCTCCTGTTATCCCCCTTATAGATAGCCCCCTGTTATCCCCCTTATTGATGCCCCCATGTTATCCCCCATGTGTTGTCCCCCATGTATCCCCCTTATAGATGACCTCCTGTTATCCCCCTTATAGATAGCCCCCTGTTATCCCCCTTATAGACGCTTCCCATGTTGTCCCCCTTATAGATGCCCCTCATGTTATCCCCTTATAGATGCCCCTATGTATCCCTCTTATAATTCTAATAATTTACCGGGAGAACTGCAGCTTACTGGTGTCTGAGCCTGACGGGCTCCTGGGCCCTAGGCGCTGGGCCACTGTACAGTGGAACCGGCTGAACAAGCTATAGCACCGCCACTGCACACACACGCACACACACTAATGGTAGTTGGGAAAGTTTACTGAAGCTTTAGCAACCAATAGAATTACTACTTTCATTTTCAAAGGGAGCTTGAATCTGATTGGTTGGTAGGTGAGGCTGCCTCAAATCATATCCAGAGAAATAAATGGTAGACCCCACCCCTACCCCCCTCCCTAACTACATACTAGAGGTATACAGGACCCCCTGAACTATACACTACAGGTCTACATAACACACACACCCACTCACACACTATTAACTACAGGTATACAGCCACCCCCAACTATACAGGTGTACTGAACCCCACCCCTAACTATACACTACAGGTATATAGGACCCCACTACTATGCACTAGAAGTATACAGGACACCCTCCCTCCCAAATTTACTATACAAGGTATTTAGCTACACTTTCCACCACATGCTGAACCCTGGCACAAGGGAGACAACAGACCATTTGGTTTAGGCAATCTTGGCACCAAATTATTCTGTCTGTCTTTCACATTATCAAGCTGTCTTGGCATACCTACAATACCATGCCTCCCACTACTAGTTGGACTGTTCTCTCAGTTGTTGGGAAGAACAGGATCCACTACAGTTGCCATTTCTGTGACTAACATCCTTTCATTATCACCAAACTTGGCAATTTTGCTTGGTAATACATTAGAAGAACCCTTTATAATTTATATAATTTTTGATATGTTATTACATAGGCAAAGTTAGATAAAATCCTAATATAGACTAATTATGGGAAATGCACATATAGTGCTATTTCCATCAATTTAGTAGTTCAGATAAAAAATGTGACGTCACAAACCCTGTGCACTGTACAGTATGTACCTAATGTGTTCAGCAGGTGGCGATGTTTAGTGTAGAAATTACATGTGAAAAGAGGGAGCATGGGATGGTGTTATATCAAAGGCACTTATGGTTGGAGAGGAGCTGGAGGGACATTTAATGATGCTGGGGGGGGGGGGGGGCTAATGCAGGCACAGAGTCTCCTGTCAGGAGGGGAGCTGGATCTAGAGGAGCCCTGGCAGTGAGGAAATCACCCGGAAGGAGACCCTGTACACCAGCAACTACAGGGGTTGGTTTGGGATCGGCAACCCTGCAAGCTGGTGCAATTGTATAACAGAGGAGCCTGGACTTCCGGGCTCCTCTCTTCTGCGATTGCACAAGCTTGCAGGGCTGCCAGTCCCGATCCACCTACTGCAGTTGCCCGTGTACAGGGGCTCCTGCGGGGGACTCCCTCACTGCCCGTACCCCTCTATATACAGCTCCCCTCCTGACAGGAGACTAAAATCATCACTAAATGTCCCTCCTGCTCCTCTCCAACCATAAGTGCCCTTGATATGCCACCATTCTCTGCTCCCTCTTTTCACATTTAATTTCTACACTATGCGGCGCCACCTGCTGGACACATTATGTACATACAGTGCACAGGAGAAAATGAAGCCTATCTGAACTACTAAATTGAGGCAAATAGCACTATACACTATGTTCCAAATTATTATGCAAATAATATTTTCTCATATTTTCAAAAATTACCTATATGATTTGCAGTCATTATAATTTTCCAGTCATCAACTATAGGAGTATAATTGAAAGGTTTTTGAACAAACTGCCTATGATAACAGTATATTTAAAAAAAATGCATGTTCTAAATTATTATGCACAGCAGCGTTTTCAACCTTTTAATTTTTATTGAGAACAGAAAATGGTCATTACTGACATTATAGGCATTGGCAGATTATTACAAATTGAAATCAAACAGTTTTCAAGTCAAAAATTTATTCTAGGTGATGTCACATTTGCACATGGGAAAGGAGCTTCTGAACTCTCTTGTCCATTGAATTTGTTAGTTTTTGGATGGTTTCTGCTTCAATTGTTTTGCATGAGGACAGAATACCCTCCCAGAGCTGTTGCTGTGAACTGCCTCCCTTCATCATAGACACTCCTTTTGATGATGCTCCAGAGGTTCTCAATGGGGTTGAGGTCAGGGGAGCCTGGGGGCTACACCATAGCTTTGTCCCCTTTTATGTCCATAGCAGCCAGAGATGCAGATGTGTTATTTGTCGCATGAGACGGTGCATTATCATGCATGAAAATGATCTTGCTGCGGAATGCATGGTTCTTCTTCTTGAACCATGGCAGGAAGTGCTCTTTGAGAAACTCCACATAGATGATGGAGTTCATCTTTACCCCTTTAGGGATCCTAAAGGGGCCGACAATCTCTCTCTCCATGATTCCAGCCCAAAACATTACTCCACCTCCTTGTTGGTGCCGTAGCCGTGTTTGCATGAGATGTCCATCAACCAACCATCCTCCACTCTATCCATCTGGACCATCGAGCGTTGCACAGCATTCATCGGCGAACAAAACAGTTTTGAAGTCAGTCTTCGTGTATTGTTTGGCCCACTAGAGCTGTTTCTGCTTGTGTGCAGTGGATAGAGGAGGTCAACAGGATGGCTTTCGCACATCTGCAAACCTCTGAAGGACCCTACATCTTGTTGTTCGGGGGGGCGTTGGAGGCACCAGCAGTTGTCTGCTGCTATGACAAGGCATTTTTGCAGCTGCTCTTTTAACTTGACGTAATTGCCTGTTAAAAAGAGTACGCAATTTTCCCTTATCAGCGCGCACACGTGTGTGCTAGGAATCAGCTACATACAGTACTTTTTGATTGTGCGATGATCACGATGAAGTGTCTTGGCAATGTTGATTGCAGTCATGCCTTGACCTAAACACTCCACAATTTGTTGCTCCTCAGCAGCCGACAGATCCTTTTTTTTCCCATTTTGGCTCAAAATGTAGGCTGCTTAATAATGTGGCACCTTTCATTGGACACGCCTGCCAAACTAAGTAGCACAATGTGTCTACAATTGCTTTAAGTAATATAAAGAGCCCTGACCTACATTACCATCAATGAGTTTAACTGACAAACAAAAAAAATTCTTACCTTATCACTTCTTAAAGGGGTAGTCCACCCAAAAAAAATTTCTTTCAAATCAACTGGTGCCATGAAGTGCCAGAGATTTGTAATTCACTTCTATTAAAAAATCTTAAGTCTTACAGTACTTATCAGCTGCTGTGTGTTGAGCAGGAAGTGGTGTTTTCTTTCCTGTCTGACAAAGTGCTCTCTGTTGCCTCCTTTGTCCATGTCAGGAACTGTCCAGAGCAGTAGCAAATCCCCATAGAAAACCTCTCCTGCTCTCCAGACTGGAAATAATACAACTTCCTGTTGGGCATACAGCAGTTGATAAGTACTGGAAGGCTTGAGATTTTTTAATAGAAGTAAATTACAAATCTCTGGCACTTCATGGCAGCAGTTGATTTGAAAGAAAAAAAATTTGGGTGAACTACCCCTTTAACACTTTTTGCATTATAATTTTGAACATAGTTTATGTGTATTAACATTTTTATGCGTATAATTGTTTTATGAAAACAATGACTGTGTTCTGGAACAAATGGTGTTAAAACACATGTGATAGATGTTGTGATCAATGCTCTTTGTCAAAATGTGTCAACTTGTACTGCAATAAATGGAAGCTGATTTTCCCATATTTTGAAATGATGGACTATATATTGTCAATATTCACTAACTGTTGGGTTCCAGCCGTCTGTGGAGGTAATGACGGGAGGCCTTCTTTATGTCAGAAAAGTGCTTTATAAGGGTGATGCTGTGGATATCGCCTATCTGGACTTCAGCAAAGGCTTCAATAAAATTCCCCATTAAGAGAAGTTAGAGAAAATTGGACTTGGATAGTTCAAATCCCTGGATAGTTCAGTGGATTTGTTGATGGCTGAAGGATAGATATCAGAGGGTTGTTGTTAATGGTGTATATTCCGAGCGGACACTGGTTACTTGTGGTGTGCCACAAGGTTCTGTTCAGAGTCCTAATCTTTTTAATATGTTTGTAAGTGACATAGGAGAAGGTTTGGTAGGTAAGGTTAGTGACATAGGAGAAGGTTTGGTAGGTAAGGATAGTGATATAGGAGAAGGTTTGGTAAGTAAGGATAGTGACATAGGAGAAGGGTTGGTAGGTAAGGATAGTGACATAGGAGAAGGTTTAGTAGGTAAGGTTAGTGACATAGGAGAAGATTTGGTAGGTAAGGTTAGTGACATAGGAGAAGGTTTGGTAGGTAAGGATAGTGACATAGGAGAAGGTTTGGTAGGTAAGGATAGTGACATAGGAGAAGGTTTGCTAGGTAAGGTTTGTCTGTTTGCTGATGACACAAATGTGCAATAGGGTTGATATTCCTGGTGGTGTCAGTAATATGGAAAATGATTTAGCTTTGCTAGATAAGTGGTTCAAACAATGGAAATTGAAGTTCAATGTTTCCAAATGTAAAATAATGCACTTAGGGAGGAGGAATCCTCTATCCAAGTATCATATCAGCAGTTCTGTGTTGGAGAAGGATTTAGGGTAGTAATTTCTGAAAGCCTTAAAATGAGTCTCCAGTAAGTAGGAAAAGCCAGTCGTATGCTGAGCTGTATGTATATATATAATGGTATGCTGGGCTGTATTATAATCGTATGCTGGGGTGTATAGCTAGAGGTATAACCAGTAAGAAGAGGGAGATTGTGATCCCACTGTATAGAGCTCTAGTGACATCACATCTGGAATACTGTATCCAGACCTCACCAAAAAAAGGATATTGATACAATAGAACGTGTCCAAAGACTGGCTACACAAATGGCGGAGCGTGTGAGGCATAAAACATATCAGGAAAGACTTAAGGATTAAAATCTGTATAGTCTGGAAGAAAAAAGAGAAAGGGGGGAAAGGACTAAAAAGTGTTCAGGAGGGAAGTGTTTTTAGAAAAAAAAATGAACTCGAGAACAAGAGGACACAGTGAGAGGTTAGTTGGGGGAAAGATCAGAAGCAACGTGAGAAAATATTACTTTACTGAAAGAGTAGTAGATGCTTGGGACAAACTTCTAGCAGATGTGGTTGGTAAATCCACAAAAGCAGAATGTAATCCTGCCTGGTATATACATTTATCTATCCTTAGATAATAAGAGGGGAAATACTAAAAGGGCCGACTAGATGGACCCAGTGATCTTTTTCTGCCGACAATCTTCTATGTTTCTATCTTGGTTCAGCAAGTTTGGTTTGCTAATCTCTACTGTACATTAGGGAACATCTCTGAACGCTAGAACTGAAGATCAAGTGCTACAAAAATGTTGGAGGTGCACTTTATGGCATGCAGGTTGGTACTGAGTGATTACAACTATTTCATGGTTCCAGATGGGTTTTGTTCACTGAAAGACCTGAAAATATAGCCAGCTCTGACCTGAGCCCTGTATACTGTATGTAAGTACTTGTTTCTTTATCAACATTAAGCTGTATTTTGCTCACCATATGGAAAGATATGTCCAAATTGGAATCCTAATCCATGTGGTCATCAGAAGATACACGACCTTCAACTCTAAATATTTTACCATAACCAAGTGCCTTTTCTCCCCCACAGGTTCCTCTGAGGATATGTTGCCCCTTGATCCGGTCTCAGTTCTCTTATCCATCATAGTATGTATTTTCTTGGTAACTGTTCTATACAAAGAGAAGGAAGATGTACCTCAGAATTATCCTCCCGGGCCAAAGCCATTGCCGATAATCGGGAATATTCTCAATTTAAATGTTTAGGAACCTTACTTATCATTTCAAGAGGTAAGATCCAAAGATTGAGAACAGTTCAGTGATTTGGATTCCTTTTAAAGCCAATGATATCTACAAGGAGAAGTTCCTATTTTTGATTATCATGTAATAAGTGAAATACCATGTTGACCATCTAGTATGGCTATAATTCTTGTTTCAATGTTTGTCTACATTGAAATGATTTTGTTCGTCTAGTATTATATCCAGTTATAACTGCCTTATATTATTACCATAACACTAGGATACAGAGTCTGAGAACAGGATGCACATAAACACTCCTGTCACATATGAAGAGTCTGGTGTCATAATACTCAAACATGTGAGATTAAACTAAATAACACAATATACTCATAGAACCTCCTGCTCCAGAGTCAAAAGTTTCTTCAGTTCCATCTGCTTGAATCTAAACCTATTATTACACTGCACAATTTTCTTTGTAAGTAAGTGCTCATCTCCCCGTTTTACATTCTCTTACGGAGCCTTTCACACAGCTCAATGATTATGCAGCCCTTGCTGTATATACTATAAAATTATTACTTCTCCATCCTCCCTCTGTCCGCCTGCCTGTCCCCCACTCACTGTAGCCACTGCTGACACTTTTGAAGCCTTCTGCGCACACTGACTATCATCTCAGTGGCCAAGACCTGCCAGTGCCGCCCACAGTGTTTGGCTTAGCAGTCTGTCACTGCACAGAAGGGTTAGGAAATGTCAGCGGTGGCAGCGGTGAGCAGGTAACAGGCAGGAGGACACTAGGGAGCATGAAGAGGTAAGTATTTTTTTTATATTATTTTTTTTTACTCTCATCAGCCACCAACCACACACCTCCTATTACACAAAGCGATGCACAGTCGGTGGCCGATGATTTCTAAACTCAACAACAATGAAAAACAACAATCAGCCAAGGATCGTCTCCTTGGCTGATCATTCTCTTTATTACATGGCTGATTCTACCCGATTGGGCAGACAATCATTTTGTATAGTAGGACCCTAAGGGCTGTATAAATGTACATGTATGAAAATTTCAGCTAACCCCATCTTGCTATGTGTTGCCAGTGGGGAAAAAAATACACAGTTCTTGTTCAAGAGGTGCCTTATCTTCCCCTTTAAATGAGTGTACCACGGCTATTTGCAGGTTAACAGTCTCTGGGTTGGGGTGCTTGTTTTAGGAAACTTTTAGCAGACAGATGGGGGACTATATGAGGATGCACTGCAACAGGAAAAATTGGACTCTGCAGTTGAGGACCTACTGTATACAGCATTGGCTTAAATGGGTTATCCAGTGCTACAAAAGCATGGCCACTTTTCCCTCATTCTTGTCTCCAGATTGGGTGGGGTTTCAAACTCAGTTCCATTGAAGTAAGTGGAGCTTAATTGCAAACCACACTTGAACTGGAGACAAGAGAGAGGGAAGTGGCCATGTTTTTGTAGCGCTGGATAACCCCTTTAGGTGCGGACTGAAGTCAAACAAGAAACTGTACTCATAGAGAGAACCAATCTTGCTGACGACACTTGTGCGGCTCATGAAGGAGAATTGGCACCAACTTGGTTCTGGTGCTGTCTCTATATTATGAGCTTGGTTCTGGTACTTTGTTGTATAAACATGGTTCTGGTGCTGTTTTTATTGTATGAACATGGTTCTGGTGCTATGTATAGGTATGGGTATGGTCCTGATACAGTATTTATTGTATGAACATGGTTCTGGTGCCATGTATAGGTATGGGTATGGTCCTGATACAGTATTTATTTTATGAGCATGGTTCTGTTGCTGTTTTTATTTTATGGGTGCATTAAGGGTTAAAACCACGCCATCAGTATACTGTATATTGGTAAAAAGTGGTTATGCCAGACAACAAAGTGACTGATCATGTTTATAAAGATACTGTTAGATCCTTACCTCACCATGTTCCAGTGTCGTCCTCTTTGGCAGCTGGAGCACCGCCATGGACCTTCAGGAGGCTCGGTCCTCCTCACAGCTGAATTACAGTTACTAGTTGAAAAACTGGCAGGTTTCCCTGACAGTCAGTATTTATGACCACAGGTGTTTGTAGTGGAGGTCAAGGGGCAGGTCCAATCACGTTCTGGACTGGGTCCCTAATCTCCTATAAAGTGTTTGTCCAGAATCTTTGCTATCAGTCTCACCTGAGCATGCGTACCCTTTATCTTTGTCTCTGTATCTCTATATCTCGTCTCAGCATTTGTACCTCTGAATACGCTTTGGATTGTGGCTCTGTACCATGTTGTCTGTTAGGTTTGACCCCGTTCTGTACAACCATCTCTTGGTGTTTTATCCATCTTGCTTCCATTTCCTTGCAGGGAAGGGAGATATACAAGGAGGGGATGGATACAGGGAAGGAGGATGGATGATGGGTAGGTTCTATACATATGCATTTATGTTATGTTATGAACTTGTCTAGGCCGGTTGTGAGGCCTCAACTGTTCTTGCTGTCACCAGATCCTGAGGTAGACTGTTCCACAGATTCACAGTTCTCATGGTAAAGAAGGCTTGTCGCCTCCGGAGATTGAACCTTTTTTTCTCCAGGCGGAGGCAGTGCCCCCTTGTCCTTTGAGGGGGTTTTACCTGGAACATCTTTTCCCCATATTTCTTGTAGGGACCATTTATATATTTAAATAAATTAATAATATCTTCCCTTAAACGTCTCTTCTCCAGACTAAACAAATTTATTTATTTTAATCTTTCCTCATAACTAAGGCTGTATTCCCACGTTCCGTGTTCCTGACGGAACACGGACGAGGAATGGCTTTAACGGAGTCTCCCCCGCCCGGACAGCATCTGTGATAAGATGCTGGGAGCGGGAGAAACTGTACTGATATGCGCCGCACTGTAATGAAGCTCCTCATTACCTACAGCGTATGATCAACTCGTCTAGCTGAGACTTGTGGTACTTCTACCTGCGCTCCTTGCATAGAAGTTTGTTTTTGTTCTGCCTGGTCCTGACAGAACTCTTTGGCTGCTATTTAAGTCATCCTGTAACATCTGCACATCCTCCATAGACTGTACTGTACTACAAAGCTTGGTGTCATCTGCCAAGATAGAAATATTGCTGTTAATTCCATCCTGAATATCATTAACCCCTTAGCGACCCATGACGTATCTGATACGTCATGGTGCCGCGGGGGGTGTTCAGAGCGGGGTCCCGCCGGGACCCCGCTCTGAACGGCGCTGATCCCGGCTGACACGTGCAGCCGGGCAGTGTCTCTGTTAGCCGGCGCGGGTCCCGTTGCCGCGCCGGCTAATTAAGCACTTCAATGCAGCTGTCAAACCTGACAGCTGCATTGAAGTGCTTTATGCACACTATCCCTGGTGTCTAGTGGGTCGGATCTCCCCCCCCCCCCCCCCGCGATGCGATCGCGGGGGGGAGATCCGTTCTTCTACCCGTGCCGGGCCTCAGCGTCGGAATGACACTGATCCCGGCTCGGCAATAGATTGCTATGGCCTGCAGCAGGCCATAGTAATCTATGACCGATCTCATGGATCTTTGCTGTGTATATACACAGCATTGATCTCTATGAGAGATCATTGCTGTGTATATACAAGCCCCCCAGGGGGGCTTCTAGTCCATGTAAAAAAAAAAGTAAAAAAGTGTTTTTATTAATAAAAAATCCCCTCCCCTAATAAAAGTCCAAATCACCCCCCTTTTCCCATTTTATAAATATAAATTAATAAATAAACAAATAAATAAACATTTAGTATCGACGCACACGTAATCGCCCGAACTATTAATTAATCACATTCCTGATCTCGCACGGTAAACGGCGTCAGCGCAAAAAAATTCCAAAGTGCAAAATTGCGCATTTTTGGTCGCATCAAATCCAGAAAAAATGTAATAAAAAGTGATCAAAAAGTCATATATGCGCAATCAAGGTACCGATAGAAAGAACGCATCATGGCGCAAAAAATGACACCTCACACAGCCCCATAGACCAAAGGATAAAAGCGCTATAAGCCTGGGAATGGAGCGATTTTAAGGAACGTATATTTGTTAACAACGGTTTGAATTTTTTACAGGTCATCCGATACAATATAAGTTATACATGTTATATATCATAGTAATCGTAACGACTTGAGGAACGTGCATAACAAGTCAGTTTTACCATGGGACGAACGGCGTAAATGCAAAACTCCCCGAAATCAAAACAAATTAGTTTTTTTTCAATTTGACAGCGCAAATGATTTTTTTCCGGTTTCGCAGCATATGTTATGGAAAAATAATGCCTGTCATTACAAAGTACAATTGGTTTCTCAAAAAATAAGCGCTCATATACGTCTCTAGTTGAAAAAATGCAAGCGCTGTTGACTTTTAAACTTAAAATGGAATAAGCAAAAGCGCAAAAACGAAAACGATCAGCACTACATTTGCCTTACGCCAGTCCCTCAGCACAATACCAGTCACCAAAGAATCACTGAATATGTCATACAAGGGTAAAGAAATTACAGAACTGAATTCCCTAAGAACTCTGGGGTGTAATCCATCAGGCCTTGGAGCTTTGTTTACATTCAGTTTATTTAACTTATCTTGGACCATATCTATAGTAAGCCTGTTCAGTACATTACACATTACATGTACTGTATAATGTATTTAAAATTTCTGATCATGATAAACAAACTCATCTTTCCCTTAGATAGTGTGACGGATGTTGTAGGCAGTGCACGAGTGGAGTGGGTACTGCCAGGATTATCAAGTACAACGTTCACTTTATACAAAGCCTTCTGGTAGACCAGACTAGAGGTAAGACGTCTGTATATAACGTCAGATTGCTGCTTATAGTTCTCTCCTGATCAGTTCATCCCTGAATTAGAACTTTGGATACTATAGATTCTAGCACCAGGTGAGTTATTCTTTATGTCTGTTTATGTTTTTATAACCAAAAAGAAGTTTGTGGACAACCGGAGAGCTAAACTAAGCAGATAACAATGTATACCTTAAAGGGGTTGTCCAGTCAAACCACGACTTCTTTCTTCTATTAACAGCAGCACTCTTGTCCCCAGTTTGGGTTTAATGGTTGTGACAGTAACGCTTTAAAGGGCATCTCCGGCCAAAATGTATTTTTTAATATGTTATTACATAAGCATAGTTATACAAATTCCTAATATACACTAATTATGTGCAATGCACATATAGTGCTATTTCCCTCAATTTAGTAGTTCAGGCAGGCTTCAATTTCGAGTGTATTTACAAACATTGTAAAGCACAGTATATGTAGAAATTACATGGTAAAAATAGCTGGGGCCTTTCCTGTGCTACGGTGCACACCCCCAACCTCCCCCGCCCTGACAGGAGCCTGTAGTACAAAATTACACCCACCCCCCCACCCCCACCCCGAAAAACCCTCTGATTTCATCACAACACAGCAGCCTTGTCCTATGTTCCCGACGCTAGCTGACACCCCCACCCCCCCACCCCCCGGCCATTAAAGGAGCCCCCCAGTAAAAACATTCCTCCCCCCCCCCTTAAAGACCAAAGATTTAGTTAGCTAAATCCTCATTATTTTTTTTTTTAATATATCTATAGAGCAGGTTTTTATCGTATGTACGCCAGGGGGAGTATAAGTGGTAAGCACTTGCACCTGAAGGTTGCTGTTGCACTTACTTTTTTTCTAACTCTTTTCTTACTCTTTCTAATGCGAACATGACTTAGAATAGACTTTAGTAGAGGCTTAGTATGACTAGTGCTGTATGTACTATAACTGTACAGGTGACTGGGGTTGGAGCAGCCCTACAGTTCCCATCACAGCAATTCGGGGCGCAGAACGGCTGTGCAACTCCTTACTGATGACACTATTCCAAGCCGAGAAGTAAAGCATGTGGCTACCAGCTTCTACTGGCTAATTTTAATGATCGGAGTGGGGGAGGTGGGATTTTTTAAAAAAAAAAAAACTTTGTGCTGGATCTGTACCACCCAGAGTGGAATGTATGCCTCCATGCTGGAGCTGAAGATTGTGCAGGACAAAAAGTTAGTGTATAAAGCATGCACCTTGTTGCTGAGTGATTACCAAAAGTCACCACCACTTGTTGATTTTCAAATAAGATTAATTCACTGAAAAACCAGAAGTTATATCAAGTAGTTTGGCCAATTTGCTGAGCTCTAAATAAGAAGCAGTTAACAAGCACTTACATGAAGCCATAATTTATGGATATGGAATCCTGCATATGTAATAATCACCAGAACATACACGACCTTCCGCTATAAACATTATACCATAATTTAGAGGTCTCTTTTCTCCCCACAGGTTCCTCTGAGGATATGTTGCCCCTTGATCCGGTCTCAGTTCTCTTATCCATCATAGTATGTATTTTCTTAGTAACTATTCTATACAAACAGAAGGAAGATGTTCCTCCGAATTATCCTCCTGGGCCAAAGCCATTGCCAATAATCGGGAATATTTTCGACTTGGATGTTAATAGGCCTTACTTATCATTTCAAGAGGTAAGAGCCAAAGATCTATTACAGTTCTGTGATGTATTGATTCCTTTAACACCAATAATATGTACAAGAAAAATGTCCTACCTCTGATTATCCAGTAATTGGGAGACTTGTCCCAACCAGATCACTTCCTTGACCATCCAGTATTGATATAATTCTTGATTTGTGATAGTTGAGTTAGCATGTTAGCAGAGCATTTTGGGGTGGACCTGTAAACTGAACCAGATTGACATATCATATTCCTATTGGCACAAAATGCCTGCAACCTTATCACCAACATTTCGGTGTGGCTGCACCTATAATACTGCTGTCATAAAAAATAAAAATAAAAATGAAGTATAAAAGTAAATTGAAATACTTTTGCACATTGCTTGTGTAGTTAACCTATTTTCCTTTAGTCCTAACAGCAGCACAAGTGAAATATTTTGCCCCTGTGAGCTGATAGGACAGATGGAATTTTTATTGCAATCAAACAAGTAAATTAATAAATCAAGGCCAGCCAATAGGCTAGCTATGTACAGAATAAATGAGGACATTTCCCCCAGAACCATTGAGTGATTTAACAAGTAGATAAAAAAAAAGAAAAACAATAATAATAATAATAATAATAATAATAATAATAAGGAAGGGACGTTTTTGCTGCTGTTAGGACTAAGGGAAAACAGCTTACCTACATAACTGTAACTTCCATCTCGTCCTACCAGCAGCACAAATGGGGATTTAGCAAGAAGAAGTTCCCATATGGGAGGGACCTTCCTCAGAAGCACAATAGCTCACCCAAAGCCAAAGTACTGATAAGACCTCAGGTCAGGTCTATAATGACTAACAGAAGTGTGAACTCTAAGTAGCCGCTTTGCACATGTCCTCAAGATGAGATGAGATTAGAGGAATGAGCCTTTACAAAAGAGACTGAAGTGCAGAAGAGACTGAAATCATGGTGGAAATCTACACCAGACTCTGAGGTTGCAACATGTAAATTATAAATCAAGAAAATAAGTTTAAGCCTTTGCCATCATTTAACATCGTGTGAACACAGTCGAAACTCTCAGGTATACCGCTTTTTACAAATGTCTCCTTAACCCCACCCCTTCCATGATACAATTTGAAGGACCAAAATATGGTAGCGTTCAGAAGTATATAATAGAGTCGAGTGAAGCGAATTCCGCAAATCAAAATTTGCTGCGAATTGGGCTGCCGATTTGTTCTATAAATCAAATTCCTGCCAATTTGTTAAAGAAATTCACAAAAAGCAAAATGTCAGGCGAACATGCTGTCTGGAGCATCACTGGGCGGGAGAAAGGGATTAACCGTAATCCCTAGCACCCATTCAATCAGCTGCAGGCCGCTCTGTGATGTCAGCCCCTCCCCTTCTATATAAGGAGGTTTGGTAACAGAGGTGGCCAATAGGCTGTTTGGAGGAGAGCAGGATGGCGGCGGGCAGTTAGAGCAAAGCAGGGAGAGACTAACAGAGTGATATAGAGACAGAGAGGAGAGGATAGGAGGGCTGATTGTGGGGGATTGCTTGTTGGAGCTGCCAACCAGGTGTCCTGTTTACCGAGTATCTGGGGGATTACAAGAATTCCCTGAAACCAGTAAAGACACAGTCCATATTATTCACTAACTGGGCACTGTAAACTCCTATTGAGGTATTCCAATTTGCTGGGATCAGTGAATGGAGCGTGCGTTTTACATAATCAGTGCTTGCACTCCACTCCTACTGTGTTATACAAGTTGGGTTTGATTAAATTGGATAATTGACAGACAGACTGATTGATTGACTTTTTTTTTAATTGTGATTGTCCAATTTTTAATATTTCTACTATAACATGTTTTAACAAATCCGTCCTTCTCTAATATTCCCAGTACTGTAGCTAGTTATAGCTTGAATTGAAATTCATTAGGTTTCGATTCAAGAATATTAATGAATTTGACCCAAAATTTGCGAAGCTCGCAAAACAAATTTCTGGCTGCTTCGCTCCTCTCTACTTGCAACTTCAGCTATTCAAATAGTGAGAGGAGCTTTTCTCTGCCTTATGACTGGCAGCTGCTGCTGGGGGTATAAGGATTGTAGATGTCTATGAAAGAAGACAGAATGTTATCTAAATGACACATTTTTATGTAATAAGGAGCTTTATACTCTTAGGCTATGTTCACACAACGTTTTTTCAGCTCCATTTAAAATGACATCCGTCATTTTGAATCTAAAATAACTGACGTCATTTAGCTGTCCAGCCTCGCCTTAGTGCAATGACTTTACTTCGTTACTAATTGGCCTTTGGGTGTGTCTTAATTGAAAAGTCCATTGAATTCAATAGTAAAATTGTAAAAAGAATGGTGATAAAAGAAAAACTGTTAGTGAACAACTAATAAAAAACGTCCACTAATTGCAAAAGACATCTGAAAATAATTGTCATGATTCATATTTTAATGTCCACTATTCAATAACATCCATTATTCAATACATTGTGTGCATTGGACATCCGTCTTTCCATTGACTTCATTGCATTGCATGGCAGTCACTTAAATCGCGGCAATAACGGACGCTTTGTTAAATAGCAGAAGCGGCTGCCTTTCCTCTATTTTTGACATTATATGAATATAGCTTTATACTGACTTGTATTTTGCAGCTTGCTAAGAAGTACGGCCCAGTGTTTACTATAAAGGTTGGATTCAAGAAGATGGTTGTGCTGTGTGGATATGACACCGTGAGGGAAGCTCTTGTCAACCACGCAGATGTGTTTGTGGACAGACCAGATCTACCTGCTTTCATGGATGCCACAAAAGGACACGGTATCGTTTCCATGGAATATTTTATTACCTCTGGTTAAACACATCATTCAGATGTCAAGAGGAATTCTTAATGGGTTTGGTTAAATTTAGTCATTTTCATATTTTTGTAATTTAAATTACATTTCTCAGCTGCAGTTTAGCTTCCAAATTGTGGACACTGTTAGTGTCAGGAATGTACAGTAGCCTGGTGTGAACTGAGCCTGTTTTTACTTTTGTGTGACACACCTGCTTGCTTCTCAGCTTCCGGCAATGCAGGAGTTACACAGAGCTTTACTAGACTTGATTGCTGCAGCTGAGCAAGTCTTTTGATTGACATAATTCTCTGCCTGTCCGGAACCTTGAGGATCAGAGCGTCGGTCCAATGGGGATAGGACTGGGCTCTTGATCCTCATAAAATAAAGCTGAGGCAGTCCTTCTCTGCTGGCTATTAAGTTTCATACACTGATCCCAGCTCCCCCCTGTCTATTCCTGTGATCCCCGTTCCTAATTCCTCTGCTTGCTTGACTTGTTACCTGACCTCCCACCTGACCTTTGACTATCCGATTGTTTCCTGATTTTGTACTGCACTGTCCATTTGGTTCTGACTTGGCTTGTTGACTACCCTTTATTGTGTTTGTCTGTCTGTCTTGTTCTGTGTTGCACGTATTCAGTATAGGGAAAGTCTTTATGGTTGTCTGGGGCTGCCTAGGGCCAATTGAGGCAAGTAGGTAGGGACAGTGGGTGAGTTCAGACTCAGGGCCCACTGTATCGTCATGTCCCTACCTCCCCTGTCCTGACAGTTAGATAGCTTGTTAGGTTAAGGATATGCGTGTTACCTTTTATATATCTGTTTGCGCTTCCATATTGTTTAAAAATGCTTATTCTCCAGTGCAAATAGTGAAAGAAGCATGCCCAAGCTCTTGAAGTGTGGAGGTTGGAATGTCTCCTCACTCCCCCTCCCATTCCTGCTCTGCTCCCAAATCCTGCTCCTGCTCACAATTGGTATGCACATTGCCGTTGTATTCCCGTGTAACCAGCGATCAGCCGACAAACAAGAAAGCCATTCTTTAGTTAATCCCATCTTTTGTGCAGCCAATAAAATCATAGTTATTGGCTGTGTAAGAAGGTGATACGTGGGTGATAATGATGGATTTACATGGTCTCACCAATGATGAAGTGATCATGCAATCACAAGGATTGGTGCCTATTATCTGGAGGCCGTTGACCTGTGTAAAAGGGCCCTAGGTCCCAGACCAGTAAGTGGTCTACAGAGAAATGCTTGATATGAGCAAATTATTATCAACAAAATTAAGGATTCCAAGAAGAAAAAATGTTACCAATGTTACATATAAATAGGTCACATATTAACAGTAAAAAAAATATCTAAGTGTCCCTTTAAAGACGTCTCATAACAGACCATTCCTTTCATACTAAAGCCATGGAGCTGACTCCTGTTCCTTTGGGCAGCCATAATACATTTTGGAGGGAAATATTTTTCACATGGCACCCATTAAAAGTAATATATGGACCACTCGATTCTGACTAACACCCACCCAGTATCCATTCTATCATGCCCATCTTTCATAATAGAACATATATACTTTGTCGTTATGTCTCAATAGGTTTTTCCTATTCTAAAAAGTAAAGTGCGCATTCACATGGAACCCTGTGAAGGCGGGCAGGGGGCGGCACGGAAGGCAGGGGGAGACGACCAGCAACACCACAAAGGCGGAGCTACACTAGGGCACCAATGCTCTCGGCCCGCCTCTTAGACATGGCAGCCCCGCTACTAAAGTTGGATTTTCTGCCTCATGAAAGCCTAACCTGCTTTACAAAACATACCACCACAAAGGACTTTGCCTAAGCTACAACAAGGTATAAGTAGTTTGGGGGGGTTCCACAGTGGCTTCAGAGTCGCTTTAAGATTAATGGTGCATTTACACATAACGATTATCGTTTGAGAGATAATCGGCTCGTGTAAACACAGCGAACGATCAAGCGCCGAGCAAAAAATCATTCATTGTGATCTTTCAACATGTTCTCAAATCATCGTTGGTCGTTCACTAAAAATTCGCTTTGTGTTAACAGTCTTTCAAAGATTCACCCTATGTGTAAGATGGGCTTAAGCGATTTTAAAAACGATCGCAATAACAATTTTTTTAACAAATTTTCTAACGATTTGTCTAAACGCTGGTTATAAAAACAAAATCGTTGCTTCAAAATCGTTAAACGATTGAGCGAATTATCGCTTCGTGTAAACGGACCATGAGAGAACTCACTTAGGACAATGATTGAGATCATGAGTTTGTTTATGTAAAGCAAGCACAAAACTATGGACTTCATGCCTAGGTGCAGTGCTTCTGAGTGTGATTCTACATCATTGTAACTGATATACAGGCAAAAAGATAAATTTGGTCAGCTCTCCTACAACACCATTCACACTAGGCAGGAGCATGTTGATATGGCTGAAATTGTAAGCACACACACAAAAAAGTGATTTTCATATTTGTATTGGGTCTGGATCTTGCCATTAGTGGTGAGCACATTTTTTTGTGTCATTGTAACTAATACCCACTCATAGGCTCCAGGGCCACTTTAACCAGAGGGCACATGGTGCACGTGCACCGGGCCCACTGGTTAAAGGGCCCCCCTAGCAGGCCGGCCGTTGCTATGTGCGACCAGTGCGGTCGCACAGAGCTCCGTCCACCAGCCTGTCACGGGGGAGCGCCATGGATGGGTAATCTACTTACCCATCCATGGCGCCCCCTGCAGTGCCCCCTCCCGTCTGCCGCTGCACCCCCCCCCCGCCCACCGCTGTGCTTCAGCAGCAGCAGCGGTACTGACAGAGAGAGAGCGCCATTGGCTCCCTCCCTGTCAGTCACTCTTGTGGCCGCACTTCCTGTGTCACAAGAGGCAGCACTCACCCTCTGGCGCCCGACGTCACTGCGAGGGTAAGGGGAGTGCGGAATGCGTGGACCCAGGTGAGTATAATTGATTTTTTTTTTAATGTTATATGGGAGGGGGAGCGTACGGGGGAGGAGCACACCGGGAGGGGGGGGGGTGCACAGCAAGGGGGCTATATACTATTGGGGAGAGCACAGGGGGGCTATATACTATTGGGGAGAGCACACAGGGGGTCTATATACTATTGGGGAGAGAACAGGGGGTCAGTCTATATACTATTGGGGGAGAGCACAGGAGGGCTATATACTATTGGGGGAGAACACAGAGGGGCTATATACTATTGGGGGAGAGCACAGGGGGGCTATATACTATTGGGGAGAGCACAGGGGGCTATATACTATGGGGAGCGCAGGGGGGGCTATATACTTTTGGGGGAGCACACAGGGAGTCTATATACTATTGGGGGAGCACAGGGGGCTAAATACTATTGGGGGGAGAGCACTGGGGGGCTATATACTATTGGGGAGAGCACAGGGGGCAATATACTATTGTGAGAAAGCACAGGGGGTATATATACTATTGGGGAGAGCACAGGGGGTCTATATACTATTGAGAAAGAGCACAGCAAGGGGTCTATATACTATTGGGGAGATCACAGGAGGGTCTATATACTATTGGGGAGATCAAAGGGGGGTATATACTATTGGGGAGATCACAGGGGGCTATATACTATTGAGGGGAAACCACAGCAAGGGGGCTATATACTATTGGGGAGAGCACTGGGGGTCTATATACTATTGGGGGAGAGCACAGGGGGATATATACTATTGGGGGAGTGCACAGCAAGAGGGCTATATACCATTGGGGAGATCACAGGGGGTCTATATACTATTAGGAGAGAGCACAGGGGGACTATATACTATTAGGGGAGTGCACAGCAAGGGGGCTATATACTAATGGGGAGATCACAAGGGGTCTATATACTATTGGGGAGAGCACAGGGGGTCTATATCCTATTGGGGGAGAGCACAGGGGGGCTATATACTATTGGGGAGTGCACAGCAAGGGGGCTATATACCATTGGGAGATCACAGGCTGTCTATATACTATTATGGGAGAGCACAGGGGGGCTATATACTATTGGGAGAGAGCACAGGGGGGGCTATATACTATTTTGAAGTGCACAGCAGGGGGGCTATATACTATTTTGAAGTGCACAGCAGGGGGGCTATATATTATTTGGGGAGCGCACAGGGGGGCTATATACTACTGGGGAGAGCGCACAGGGGGGCTATATACTTCTGGGGGAGCACACAGGGGTGTATATACTAATGGGGGAGCGCACAGGAGGGCTGTATATAACTGGAGGACCACACAAGGGTCTATATACTACAGGGACACCTTAAAACTATAAAGGCACAGAGGGGTGTAACTATATAGGGGTACGGAGGGGTGTAACTACTATATAGGGGTACAAGGGACCTAACTACTGTATGTGTTGGAGCCTAAAATATTTGTCTGTCAGATTCTGGAGAGAGGGTTCACAGCCAGGAGAAGACTTCAAGGTGGCCCACGCTAGATGGACAGAAAAAGAAAAGGTGACAGACTCTTATCGGAGAAGACGTCCCTGGTGAGTCACTGGATGTACAGTAACTGAACTCTGTTATAGGTTCTGTAGTGAAGGGGTCATGATGTGGCGGTATTATGTAATGGTATCATTGGTGATATCTTTGTTTTGTTCAGTGCAGTTTTCATGTAATATGCAATCACTGGATGGTAGAAATAGTGTTATAAAGTAACATCTGTATGTATTGGGGCTCTTAATACAGTGTGGGGGCAAATTCAGAACATTATACTATGTGCTAAAAGGGAAGAGGGAGGGGGGGGGGGGGCGGCACTCTTGAGGGCTGTGCACCGGGCCTACCAATGTATTAAAACGGCCCTGAAAGGCTCTCAAAATAATGCACTATGACAGTATTGGATCCCACTCTGACAGTAAAGCTTATGCAAGATCACTCAGAGCCAGTCCAGGAGCAGACTTGTTTAATAAGGAGGTATGTCAGCAAGGGGAAAAATAATCCTATTTGCATATTTAGAAAGTGGCTTATATCTCAGAAATTGGGCAACAGTATGAATATTGAAGGACACCTTTGGAGTCAGCGTGAAGGCGCCAATCTGGTGGTGCTGAAAACTTTATTTATGATATCTGCTGGTACATTTACTTTGAAAATCATGTAATTTTTTTGGGACATTGCACTACAATTTTGGCATAATAACAATAGTAAATTTAGCAAGACTTTAAATCAGGGGCCCAGAGGCAATCGATTGATGTAAAATTGACATAAAAAAAACAACAACTCAACTTTATTGGATAGGCAACAGCTTCTCCACAAATTTTCCACTAAGACTCCTGACTTAATATGGCTATATAATTAATTTGGTTCTTTTTTTAAATAATTTCATTTTATACAGAGGTAGTAGAGACAAGGTGGGTGATGTAGGACATAGATTGCATTCACTGTCTATTCTTCAGGCGTTGTCTTCACTAATGGACATAACTGGAAAAAAATGAGACGGTTCACTGCTTCTACATTACGGGGATTCAATATGGGGAAAATAACCTTAGAAGACAAGATCAATGAGGAATCCAATTATTTAGTGGAAACATTTAAATCCTACAGAGGTAAAAAACAGTCTTATTACACTAAAGCTGATGTGTATATGTATGCTACCTATTTAAAGGAATATAACTGCAATAATACTCATCATTACAAGAATATAACTACTATAATACTGCTCCTATATAAAAGATTTTAACTACTATAATACTGCTCCTATATACAGGAATATAACTACTATAATACTGCCCCCTATATACAGGAATATAACTACTATAATACTGCTCCTATATACAAGAATATAACTACTATAATACTGCCTCATACATACAAGAATATAACTACTATAATACCGCTCCTATATACAGGAATATAACTACTATAATACTGCCCCCTATATACAGGAATATAACTACTATAATACTGCTCCTATATACAAGAATATAACTACTATAATACTGCCTCCTGTATACAAGAATATAACAACTATAATACTGCTCCTATATACAAGAATATAACTACTATAATACTGCCCCCTATATACAGGAATATAACTACTATAATACTGCTCCTACGGTATATACAAGAATATAACTACTATAATACTGCTCCTATATACAAGAATATAACTACTATAATATGCACAAGCCAAAAAGACAGAAATGGCTGCACATCGCACCCATGGCTGACACGAAAGCTTATTCAGTTACATTTAAAACCAACATCAGAAGTTAGTATATAATTTGGCCAAACCATATTGCCTCATGTACCACGTGCAGGTCTTCTGATACACATGAGTCCCTAACCAAAAAACATCACTGTGCCGGTCAGCGACCACAATCCCCGCAAAACGAGCGCAAGCAGAAAAGGGGGGCCACGGAATGACCCTGCTACCCCATTGTCACAGGACCAGACCCTAAAGGGCCCCCCCAGACCCCACAGGCGCCACCGTCAGAAAAAGTGTACGCCAAGCAACACAAGTGTGAACAATTGTCTCCCTTTTTTCATTGTGGCTAGCACTCGTGCTTTGTAAGACCCATGTGAACCAAATTAGCAGGAAGCACCTGTGTACATAAGGGGAGGATCTCCTAGCATTCTCCCATTCTACCTGCAGAGGAATGGAGAGAGGAAAGAGCTTGTTCACACTTGTGTTGCTTGGCGTCCACTTTTTCCGCCTGCGGGGTCTGGGGGGGCCCTTTAGGGTCTGGTCCTGTGACAATGGGGTTGCAGGGCCATTCCGTGGCCCCCTTCTCTGCTTGCGCACGTTTTGCGGGGATTGTGGTTGCTGACCGGCACTGTGATGTTTTTTGGTTAGGGACTCATGTGTATCAGAAGACCTGCACGTGGTACATGAGGCAATATGGTTTGGCCAAATTATATACTAACTTCTGATGTTGGTTTTAAATGTAGCTGAATAAGCTTTCGTGTCAGCCATGGGTGCGATGTGCAGCCATTTCAGTCTTTTTGGCTTGTGCATTTTTTATGTATTCTGTCCCTTTTTTCATCGTGGCTAGCACTCGTGCTTTGTAAGACCCATGTGAACCAAATTAGCAGGAAACATCTGTGTACATAAGGGGAGGATCTCCTAGCATTCTTCCATTCTACCTGCAGAAAAATGGAGAGAGGAAAGAGCTTGTTCACACTTGTGTTGCTTGGCGTCCACTTTTTCCGCCGGTGGCACCTGCGGGGTCTGGGGGGGCCCTTTAGGGTCTGGTCCTGTGACAATGGGGTTGCAGGGCCATTCCGTGGCCCCCTTTTCTGCTTGCGCACGTTTTGCGGGGATTGTGGTCGCTGACCGGCACAGTGATGTTTTTTGGTTAGGGACTCATGTGTATCAGAAGACCTGCACGTGGTACATGAGGCAATATGGTTTGGCAAAATTATATACTAACTTCTGATGTGTGTTTAGAATGTAGCTGAATAAGCTTTCGTGTCAGCCATGGGTGCGATGTGCAGCCATTTCTGTCTTTTTGGCTTGTGCATATTTTATGTATTCTGTCCCTTTTTTCATTGTGGCTAGCACTCGTGCTTTGTAAGACCCATGTGATCCAAATTAGCAGGAAGCACCTGTGTACATAAGGGGAGGATCTCCTAGCATTCTCCCATTCTACCTGCAGAGGAATTGAGAGAGGTAAGAGCTTGTTCACACTTGTGTTGCTTGGCGTCCACTTTTTCCGCCGGTGGCGCCTGCAGGGTCTGGGGGGGCCCTTTAGGGTCTGGTCCTGTGACAATGGGGTTGCAGGGCCATTCCGTGGCCCCCTTCTCTGCTTGCACATGTTTTGCGTGGATTGTGGTCGCTGACCGGCACAGTGATGTTTTTTGGTTAGGGACTCATGTGTATCAGAAGACCTGCACATGGTACATGAGGCAATATGGTTTGGCCAAATTATATACTAACTTCTGATGTTGGTTTTAAATGTAGCTGAATAAGCTTTCGTGTCAGCCATGGGTGCGATGTGCAGCCATTTCTGTCTTTTTGGCTTGTGCATATAACTACTATAATACTGCTCCTATATAAAAGAATATAACTACTATACATGGAGAGAAAGGCATGGCTGCACATCCCATCTATGGCTGATACTAATACCGCTAGGCCTATTTAAAAAATCAACACCAGGGTGTCTGTATATATTTTGATCAAACCATAATAGCCCCGTGTACCACGTGCAGGCCCCCTGGTTCACATGGGTCCCTACGCTAACTCCACACCGTGTCGGTCCACCAACCACGCAAAGCATGCACATGCAGGGAAGGAAGGCCATGGAATAGACCAGCAACCCCAATGTCACAGGACCAGACCCAAAATGCCCCACCAGCTCCACTGGCGGGGAAGGCTGCCCCCAAACAACACAAGTATGAATATGGTATTACACTCACCACTGCTGCTCACACAGAATGGGGAAGACATAAGGTACTGACATGTGAGCAGAGGCATTTCCTGCTAATTTTGGTCATGTGGATTTAATAAAGGAGTGCGAGCTGTTCAGAGAGGGAGAACTGTAAAACACGACATGAAGATAAAGGAACGGCTGCCACGTGGTACACGGGGCTATTATGGTTTGATCAAATTATATGCAGACACCCTGGTGTTGATTTTTAAAATAGGCCTAGCGGCATTAGTATCCATTAGTACCTTATGTCTTCCCCATTCTGTGTGAGCAGCAGTGGTGAGTGTAATACCATATTCATGCTTGTGTTGTTTGGGGGCAGTCTTCCCCTCCGGTGGTGCTGGCCGGGTTCTGGTGGGGCATTTTGGGTTTGGTCCTGTGACATTGGGGTTGCAGGGCCGTTCCATGGCCTCCCTTCCCTGCATGTGCACGCTTTGCAGGGTTGGCGGTCACTGACCGACACGGTGTGGAGTTAGCGTAGGGACCCGTGTGAACCAGGAGACCTGCACATGGTACACGGGGCTATTATGGTTTGATCATATTATATACAGACACCCTGCTGTTTATTTTTAAAATAGGCCTAGCGGCATTAGTATCAGCCATAGATGTGATGTTCCTTTCTCGCCATGTCGTGCATAACTACTATAATCCTGCACCTATATACAAGAATATAACTACTATAATACTGCTCCTATATATAGGAATATAACTACTATAATACACAAAAACACACAAAAAAGGAACAGCTCACCGCAATGGCAGGATACAGACCCACTACAGACATGAAAATAATTAAAAGGGGCAGTCTTACACTGTACTATGGCCTCTTCATGGCATGAAATACATCTATGCTCTAAGCATGCAAGATCTGTCTTATAACGGCAGTAATTACACCACCTGGGCGGGATGGGTGGAGTGCACGTCCAAGTAGAGGCAGCCACTCCCCCCAACACAGAAAAAAAAAAAGGACAAATTTAGTCAGCTCTCCTAAAACACTATTCACACTAGGCAGGTGTTACGGTGGCCTCATACACTATACTACTATAATACTGCTCCTATATATAAGAATATAACAACTATAATACTACTCCTATATATAAGAATGTAACTACTATAATACTGCTCCTATATATAAGAATATAACAACTATAATACTGCCACTATATACTGGAATATAACTACTATAATACTGCCTCCTATATACAGGAATACAACTACTATGATACTGCTGCTAGATTCCTAAAAAATGTTTTACTAATGTTTTATTCTTACTTTAGGTGAACCCTTTGACAATACTATGATACTGAACGCTGCTGTCGCCAATATCATTGTATCTATAATACTCGGCCATCGCTTTGACTATGATGATCCAAAACTTCAAAGACTCATGTCCTTAGTAATGCATATCATGGAGACTCTTGGTAGCCCAATGGCCTTGGTAAATTTATTGTTTTCATAATGTTTTTATGCAGTTTATGGATCAGATGTCAGCAGTTGAGGTATTACTACCATAGTAAATATGAAAAATAGAAATAGGCTACC
The DNA here is from genome assembly GCF_027789765.1 of Dendropsophus ebraccatus. NCBI lineage: Eukaryota > Metazoa > Chordata > Amphibia > Anura > Hylidae > Dendropsophus > Dendropsophus ebraccatus. The sequence continues at coordinate 126,723,258 of NC_091459.1, read as the reverse complement.
TGCCTCATACACAGGGAGCAGAGCAAAGCCTGGTGGGACTGTCTGAGTCTTTTGGGGTCTGGCATATCATCCTCCATGGTGGTGTTTAGCTTAGAGACCAGCTTGAAAGTTCCAGTGGCGGTCGCGGACAGAAGCGAGAACACCGGAAGTGTGGACAAGTATGCTCAGATTTGTTTATTTTTACACACTTATCAGCCAGCTGATTGTTGTAATTTAATTCAACCTAAAAACCATTGGCCGTCGGGCGTGCTGATGGTTTTTAGGCTGGGAAAAAAACACTGCAATTAGCCGATGATCATTCTATCAGCTGATCGTTGGTGATAATTTGCCGAATTGCCTGATTAGGCAGACTATTGCTCTGTGTAATAGGGCCCTAAGCTGAGCATTGGGGTCTCAGCATTTAGACCCTGACAGTTCTCAGAGGCCTCTGGAAATCTCCAGTAAAGGACTGTAGGGACCAGACACTAACATGTCAAAAGTTTAAAAACAAGTATCTTGCACCTTGCAAGAGATCAATGTCTTTAAACACACGGTTAATGCTTTGTCCCAGTCTTACTGGGAAATTTGTCTATCAAATTCCCTGCTCCAGCTTCACATACATGATAATGATTATTTGTGGTATGTTTCCAAGAACAGAGTATAGAGAATGGAAATCGACCCTTACAGCCAAGCGTCAGACAGACAAATGTTTTCAAAAACAGTGAGCAGTCGCAATAGGTTTATGAAGTCTTTTGAGCAAATTAAAAAAATTATATTATTGGAGATATTCCATGTATCTTATCGAGGATTGTAAATTAGACAGGATGAAGTCCTGGTAAGATTTTGGTTGGTCCTTGTCCATCATATTAATAAAATAAGGGCCCTGAGCTAAATAGATAGAGGTCTCTAAGGCTGTTGGAAATGTGCGACCCATAATTGGGGTTAAAGGGTCATCTGAGGTAAACAACTGCAAAGATTTAGGTAGGAAAATGACAGATATTAAGTCCGGTGGAAGAGTCAAAAGAGCTGTTAGTGGAAGAGCCTTCCTGTGAAGAGTATCAGAGTACTAGGCTCCACTGGGGAGGAAAGTCATTCCAAAGCTACCCATAATTTCATGTGGCGAGAGTGGAAGCAGTCTAACAACTTAGTATATACTGCCACCGAATAATAAGTCTACAGTCTGGTAAAGCTAACCCACTTCAAAGTTCTTTTCAAATGAGTATGTCTCTAGCTATATGTGGGTGCTTCTTTTTCCAAACAAAATGGGCAAGTAGCTAAATGAGCATAGTAAAGAAGTCAGGAGAAGTAAACCATGAGGGTCTGAAAGAGGTATAATAGTCTTTGGCCAATGGGCTTTTCATGGCATACATACAAAGATGTGATAACTTTTCTTTCTTCTAAACAGTTGTACAATGCCTTTCCACCCCTGATGCGTTGGCTTCCGGGAAGTCACAAAACCCTTCGACCGACCACTGATGAATTACATTTATTTATTAGAGAGATCTTCACAAAACAAAGGGATCAACTAGATGTCAATGACCAGAGGAGCTTGATAGATCATTTTCTGGGCAAACAGAAAGAGGTAAAGTTACAACATTGACTTGGTTGCATGGTGCACAGCGTCTTGCATGGATCTGATTCTCTGGTGCTGTTGGGTTTCAGCCATTTTGCTATTTACAGTTTAGGTCATCAGTCTCTGACCAGTGGGTTGCTGACACCCAGCATCCCAGCTTGGCTCTGTTCACTTTGTAGTGGTGGTGAGGCATAAATGCAGTTCAACTCCTGTCCAAGTCACCCGCAACCCTGCTGCAGTAACCAGGCATAGCCAATACACAGTAAATAGAGCTCTACTCACCGTTTAGTACAAACACAAAACAGCTGATTGACAGGGATGTTGGACGTCAGCACCCCGATGATCAGTGATTGATGAACCATCCATTCTGTTTTACCCTGAAACCACTTTAATTGTCCACTTCACAGAGTGGTCATGATCCTTGAAAAGTAACAGTCATGGGCCGTCTACAAGAACCCATATAATAGTTGACTCAAAGGAGTTTTTTAGACAAAATGCACCAATGAGCTTCATAGTGAGTGTAGAAAAACTCCATTCACTGTGTAGTGCGGGGCCAAACAGCCGATCTGCACAGGTGCTACTGTTGGTGTCCTGTGGACTGCTCATCACTACATTTTGCCTAGAAAACCCCTTTAAGCTAAGACAATGGGCCTCACTTACCAACAATACGCCAATTTTAAGCTGTTATAATGTCGGTTGTGTCTGTTTTTTCCACGTCAAATTCATCAATGTGGCACATGCCCTTAGTAACACAGAACAAAACTAAAACCTGACCATCCTCCACACTAGAAGTGACTGTTTTTTTATAATGGAAAATCTTTTTAAAAAAAAGATGAAAAAAAAGACGGTTTGCTTAATAAATCTGTCGGTTTTGCTGGGTTTTGAACGACACGCCCACTTGGAGTGTTTTTGGATACAAATAATAGGTTTGTTGGGTATGTGGAAGAATTTTGTCTCACACCTTTAAAAAATTTGACCAGACCAGACCGAGAGGGAAAATGGACAAAAAACTGACGATTTGCTGCCGGGAACACATGAGTAAATCACCCCCAATGTCCTTGAGAAGAATAACTCTGTGGGCTCTATATGTTTATGGGCCATCAGATTCTACCCTAAAGCTTGGAGAATCCTTTCATCCCCCATATTGTTGCATTATTTTTTCATGACCACCTTCAGTGCATATATTTTTTTTGCTCTTTTTTGGAGTTCAATTTCTCCCAGCTTCCTGAAATATTTTGAAATAGATTCAGTATCTGATCTAAAGTAAGATTTGCATATCTGATGGAATAAGTTCTCTTATCGATATGTTACATGTTTTGCTCATTTCAGGAGAAGCCCCATGCAGAGTCGTATTTTCATGATGAAAACCTCACATCTCTCTTAACCGAACTGTTCGCTGCTGGAATGGAGACGACTTCTACCACCCTGAGATGGAGCCTTCTATTAATGATGAAGTATCCTGAGGTTCAAAGTAAAAAGATATTATCTCATTATTGTCTATGGTGCTGTGGAGGGAAGTGGGGATTGGGCCTTTTTTACGTGAAAATGAAACTCTGCTCCCGATAGAGATATCTGCATTATGGGCACACATGGGGAGCCATTGCAACCATCAGCACCCCAAGACTCCTTGGGATGACAGAGGCATCCTTCTTTTTTCAACCACTCAAATCATGTAAAGCAAACTTTGACTGCAGCATCTAAGGGGTTGAACTGCTGAGATTAGCATTATCTATGATCAGGGCTGTTTAATTGGAGTGATGGTTGTATAGCTCAGCTAGCAACTTAAAGAGACTGGATGTTCCTTGCCAAGATTACTGTAGTTCCTAATCCTTTCAATATTTAGGCTGGGTCATGTGACTTTCACTCAGACCTCTAATCCATTATATGATTTCCTGTATAGACAGGATGTCAGTCTCACTTGTGTGTTTGACTTTCTGGAAACTACAATCTAACATCAGCATCAAATCCAGACAGTTTTCAGATATTTTCCCATTCCACAAAGCTCTGCCCTCTTTGCTGCTCAATATATTATTTCAGCCTAAGGGCCAGTTCACATGAAATAAAACTGGCGGAATTCCCCGGCGGATCCCGCCAGCCTCCGTGTCATACTGGCAGTCTATGGGAGGCTTGTACGCCTCCTCTGTCCGCGCCTGACATGTCAATTCTTCCGCGTGGAGAGGTGAGGCATGCCAGCCTCCATTAGACTGCCAGTATGACATGGAGGCTTTACTCTGTGTAAACTGGCCCTAAGACACAGAATTATTGTGATATTTAAGGCCACAGGAGAGCAGTGATATAGTATGTGAGCCCCAATGTAGGTAGCCTATAGACTTCTAAAAAGTTACTGAGTTTCTCCTCTGTTGAATGAGATGCAAGTTTACATTTCTCTCTTCTGATTCTCCCTTGTAAGAGATTGTAGGGAGAAACTAATCACAAAGAAAACAGACTCAGGCCATGTTTACACTCAGTGAAACACTGGCCGTTCTTGACCCGGCTGGAACGGCCAGACTTACCGAAGATCATCCTGGCCAGTGCTGCAGCACCGGCCGATCTTCATTCCTGCTGAATTTGTCAGGGATTCCATAGACGGCAGCACAATGTAAGTTGAGTATTAATGCAAATCGTCAACAAAAGCCGTGATAAATACTTAACTTATGTTGTGTGAACATGGTCTCAAGCTGCATCTCATAGGAATACAATGAGACTTAATAGTGTGAGCTAGGGGACGGAAGTTCTATGTGAGATACTGAGCTTCTTGCATCATGGGAGATGTAGGATGCCTTAGGAAATCCATATAATAGGGGAGAAGGAATAAAGATGGCAGACAACCCATAAGTAGCATATTATACAAATGATGCATGCAAAATAGTTTTTACATGATTTTCAAATAGCATCCTTATAAGCCAAAAATAAATTCACTCTTTTTCTCACACAATAAAATGATAAAAAATAAAGCTGTATTCATAATATAACAATGCGCTCCATCAAAGTCAATGGGAAATTGGCCGAAAGTGCCCACAATATAGAACAACGGCTGTAATATGTTACGACATCAAAAGTCATACAAACTGCTTTTGCAAAAAATGCAGGGTTTTTTTCCCGCAAGTTTGACTTGTTTTTCACTAAGTGAACCTCGAGCATGCTGGAGTCCATCCGAACCCGAACTTTCGGCATTTGATTAGCGGTGGCTGCTGAACTTGGATAAAGCCCTAAGGCTATGTGGAAAACATGGATATAGTCATTGGCTGTATCCATGTTTTCCAGACAACCTTAGAACTTTATCCACGTTCAGCAGCCACCGCTAATAAAATGCTGAACGATCGGGTTCAGATGGACTCGAACCCAAACCCGGTTCGCTCATCTCTACAATTTAAAGCAATTCTTACTTTCATATGATACAGAAAATGTTCAGAAAGAAGTTGAAATGGTTATTGGTTCAGCTGAGCCTCAGGTGGCACACCGCCAACGAATGCCATATACCCACGCTATCATCAATGAGATCCAGAGATTCGCCAATGTTGCGGCAATAAATCTGCCACATCAGACTGCTCAAGATGTCACCCTGCAGGGCTTCTTCATACCAAAAGTAAGTGTCTTCATTTAAGGCATTTTCCTTTGTGGTCCATACACATTTAGGCTATGTTCACACTACGTAAGTTTCCGGCCGTAGCGCGCTCCGTGAATAAGCGGCAGGAGATTTACGTAGTTTGCGTACAATGCAAAGTATACGATCTACGGCTGCACAGTTCACACTACGTACGAACTTACACCCGGATCGTATGCGGCGCCGTAAAAAATTAACCAGACCATTGTTTCGGGATGGAAATGCTGTAACTTACGGCCGTAGCGTAACATGCGGTCCCGTACGGAGTGGTGATTTCTTCTTTTTTTTCACTTTTATTTGTGGATCCAAAAGGTTCTGTGGGGTGTCCGGGGCTAGCCGAAGATATCCCAGTAAAATACCGCTGTCAGATTGCTACGTACGCTGCTCGGGATGCGTACGTAACTTACGGGCGTAAGTTCGCGGACCGTACGTAGCTGGCCGCAACTTGTATAAATTCCGGACGGAGTTTTACACGTATATGTCCGGTCGCGAAAAATATGCTGACCTGGCCACATGTGAAAAAGTAGCCTTGCTTCCTTTGGCTTTGTTCACACATTGCTTGTTTTTCAAAAAAATATATTGTTTTGGTGGGATTTTCATCATGGCAGTAAAGCAGCACCATTTTTTGCAACAATTTCAGAACAATTAGGGCAAAAACACACTGTGTGAACACAGCCGAAGGGTCCATTTACATAGAAAGATTATCTGACAGATTATCTTCCAAAGATTTGAAGCCAAAGCCAAAGCCAGGACAGGATTTGAAAATCCATTCAATCTCAGGCTTTCCTTTATGACCTGATCTCTGTTTATAGTCTGTTTCTGGCTTTGGCTTCAAATCTTTGGCAGATAATCTGTAAGATAATCTTTCTATGTAAATGGACCCTAAGGCACAAAATCAAAAAATTAACCAATTCCAATTAACAATTTGGTGGAATAAAACACTGAAGTTCTAATCAGTAATGTGCCCTGGATCTCATCTTAGGGTATATGCACACTACAGAAATCACGCGGATAACTTGCTATGGATTCCATTGTTGTCCCCCTGTGCTACCGTTTAAAGTTCCATCGGTCCCATAAGCTCCATTCTATGGTCAAGCGGATTTTGCCATTCACCCAAAGAATTTACATGTCTTTGGGAGCGTACGGGGACGAGCGGCGGAATCCGCGGCAAGTTATCTGTAGTGTGCATATACCCTTATGCACTAATGGTAGATTATAGTTTACAAGATGGAGACTGATGAACGTAATGGGGAGTTATGCTCAGGGCCCTAACTATTTACCTATGCTGTATATTATTGATGGACTGCAAACTCTTTGGTGGATCTCACTGTAGACAATCCTTTACGAATCTTTGCAGGGGACTCAGATAATTCCATCCCTGACCTCTGTCCTACGAGACCCCAAATACTTCAAGAAACCTGATGACTTTCATCCTCAACATTTTCTTGACTCTGATGGAAACTTTGTTAACAATGAAGCCTTTTTACCATTTTCTGCTGGTGAGTAACATCAAAGTCAGGACATAGTTACAGGAATTGGACTTACAGTGAGTTGGATGCAGTCTTCCTGCCACCAGACCCCAAGCTAGGCTGATACTGATATGTTTTCTCTATTCTCTTTTTTGTAGGTAAGAGAAGTTGTGCTGGAGAGAACTTGGCTAAGATGGAGCTTTTCCTCTTCTTTACAAAGCTGCTGCAGAACTTCACATTCAAAGCTCCTCCTGGGGCAAAGCTGGACCTCACCTCTGCCGTTGGATTAACCTCACCTCCACAGAAGCATCAGATCTGTGCAGTTCCTCGTAACTAATGGACATCTTGTAAATTTGTTATTTTCTTGAGGTTTCCCCAATTTACTATTATCCATCAACATACAATATTAATTGGTTCTGTAGCTCCCGCCATAAACTATAATCGAGACGAAAAATAACTTTTGACAGCTAAGGAGTAAGGCGTGCTGCCAAGCGATTTACCTGCCCATATCTCTGTATGACAGTGGTTTTCCGGAGTCACATGTCAAAAGTTAATTTATCTGACATTTAACATTTTAATTTCCTAAACTGAATTTATTAACCAGCAGACACTTATTTTTGGCATAAAATAAAGGTTCGATTACTCAAAGATTTCTGACTTTTTGGCCATTATATGCAATGTCCATCATTAGTGATGAGCGAATAGTGAAATATTCGAATATTCATACAAATATCTCCCGAATATTCGAATATGCAATTGAATATTTGATCCCATTAAAGTCAATGGGAACAAGTATTCGATTATTGAAAAAACATCTATTTGACCACTTGGAGGTAAAAAACAGAAGCTGGGGGATTTGAATGCTTATTGAATATTTATCGAATATTCGGCGAACTATTCGATAATATTCGATAGATCGAATACCTTACTATTCGATCGAATATCTATTCGATCGAACAGTATTCGCTCATCACTATCCATCATATTTTGTAAAGTTTGCTAATGCATGGGCGGCTACCGATATGCCAGCTTTAGTGAGAAGTTGGTGCCTCTTGATCCGATGCACTTGACACCAGTGGGCTATTACTTAAAGAGTAATCCCCTCATATAAAAATGGCTTCCTGGCCCCCTTTGGTTTATTTTTGGCTGCTGGAAATGGTGAGGAAGCCAAAAACAGCTGAAGTGTTGTGACCCTGTGGAAGAGTGAGAGGAGTGTTGTTTGATGGTAGTAGTCTTTTTTAGAGCTCAACTCAGATGAGGAGATGGTGAGCTATGGTGCTTACTGGATCTTGAGGCGTGCAGCAGATGGAAATGATGATGTTTCTTCTGTAGAGAAGATGGCTCTCTGTCCCTTCCCTCTTCTCTTTTAAGGGCCAATAAAAAGGTTTAGGAAGTCTGCACCAATGTGTTGTGTCAATGGCATAGACCCCCCCAATAATGTGTCTGGGAGGTGGTTAGATGACGTCCCAAATGGTGTAAGGTAAAACCAGACACAGAACAGGTCCAATGTATCCCATGCCCGCCGTGTTATACAGTGGGCACAGCTTCATAGGAAATGGGGCAAGGTCACTGCAGCTCAGGTGATTCACTATAATTTATGCCAACTGATGCATTAAAACAAGGTGCATTAAAACAATCTACACCCCATTCAAAGCTGGTGTAGATTATAAGGCTCATGCATGGACAGCCGGAGATATGAGCTGTGTATGGTGTCTATGAGCAACTCAGAGAACCCTATTATAAGACATTGCTATAAATATATAATGTATGTTTCAATTAGTCAGGGTCCATTGCTAGAATGAGCCAGGAGAAGCTTTTGCAATTTTTAAAAATTTCATTTCAGTACATCATTATTGGGGCAGCCATCTTGCTTGAGATATTTTTAACTGCATTTAGTGTTATTTTTACAGCAAAGCCTATGGACATAGACACAATAAACATCTCCAGACTGTATTTTATGTGGGAGACAGCATGATCTGTAACCCCTGTGACCTGTGCAAAAGTCATTCTACAGGTGAAGGGGAGGCTGAGCTGGGAGCCTCTTCTGCTGTCTTTGCTTTTTACTGGTGTTACTTTTCCAAAAGTGCAACATTTCAGAATTATTTAAAAACACTGTAACTGAAAATTGGAAGAATAAAAACAAAAATTAAATAAAAATTAATGAAATTTTTAAAAAATATGTTTATCATAAAAACAATCAATGATTTTCTAATAGCACATTCTGTAACGCCCGGAGTAGTGGATCCACTGGACCGGCACCAGCGATGGCACAAACCTCACCAGGGAGCGGAGTCTAAGGGGCCGCTGGTTTTCACCAGAGCCCGCCGCAAGGCGGGATGGACTTGCTGCGGCAGGCGACCCCCAGGTCGCTACCCCTGGCTTGGTTGCTGGTGTCGGCAGGCGAGGCGTGGCAGGAGCAGTAGGCAGGAGATGGCACTGGCAATGGTCTGCAGGTGAGAGCGCACGTGACAGGCTGAACGCAGGAACAGATGGAGTGACAGGGAAACAGGAACCAGGAACAGGGACTAGGGACCGGGTAACGGATAGGACTCAGGAACAGGGACTTGGGACCAGGTAACGGATAGGACTCAGGAACAACAGGGGGCTGGGCCAACGCTATGGGAAGCATGTAGAGGCTCCAACACTAAGGACAGGGCATGCTGGGATTTATAGGGGAGTGATTGGTGACACTAACCAATTAGGAGCGCACTGCCCCTTTAAATCTGAGACAGCCGGCGCGCGCGCGCCCTAGGAGGCGGGGACGCGCGCGCCGGCCGGCACAGACCGCGACATGCACGGAGGAGAGGTGAGGCGCCCCAGGGGCCGAAGCAGCGGCAGCGCCGGGTCCCTACACAAGGACCCCGGCGGCTGCACGGGACAGGAGGCGGTCGCGGCGGCAACCCGGAACGCGGGAAGCCGCCGCGGCCGTGACAGTACCCCCCCCTTTGGCCTCCCCCTCTTTCTTGCCTGCAAATGGCACAGGAAGCCACAAAGTCTTTGACATCTTGGGATAGGCTGGGCCACCAGTAGTGGCGAGAGATCCGTTGGCCGGTCTTACGGACTCCAGGGTGCCCGGCCTCCAACGAGGAATGTCCCCACTTCAAAATACCTCTTCGAAGCGCAGGGTGAACATGAGTCTTTCCGGGGGGTACTCTCTGAAGAGTGGAGGTGACGACTGGTACTAGGCGATCAGGCGGTATAACGTGGCAAGGGACTGTGGGTCTGTGGACGAGGACCTTCTGTAAGTTCTTCCGGTGGTGAGAGGACACGACCTTAGTCTTGGGTACGGGGAGAGGGTACACCTCGGCAGAGAAGGCATCCGCCGAGTCTTGGTCTTCTGCCGGTAGGCCGGATAGAGGCTTGGCCGGGACAGGAAATGACATAATACACTTGGTCTGAGGTGACTTGAGACACTGGTGGGAACAGTCCTGACCCCAACTGAGAATCTCCCCGGTTCTCCAGTCCAGCTGAGGGGCATGTTCTTGTAGCCACGGGAGTCCCAGGAGGACCGCGGGGGAAGAATGGGGCAGGACGTAGAAGGATATCTCTTCTTGGTGTAAAGGACCCACCTGGAGGACTAAAGATGCGGTCTGGTAGTACACACGGTCGGTAAGAATTTCGCCCGTGACCGAGGAGATAGTCAGGGGCCTGGCTAGTCGGGTCACGGGTAGCCGCCATCTTTGGACCAATGTTGCCGCAATAAAACTGCCTGCTGAGCCAGAATCGAGGAAGGCAGTAGTCTGATGATTTTGTCCTGAGGGAGTCCGGATGGAAACTGGCATAGACAGACTTGGAATGGTGGCATTCGCACCTAGGGACACCTGTCCCACCGGACCTAGGTGCGAGCATCCTCCGGATGTTTGGGGACGTAGGGGACATCCCAGCCGGAAGTGATCGGAACCACCGCAATAGAGACAGAGATTCTGCTCCAGGCGCCGGATTCTTTCATCAGGCGTCAGGTGAGCCCGTTCCACCTGCATAGGAATCTCAGGAGAGGGTTGGGACATCGAAAGGTCAGGATTCTGGAAAACCGGCGCCAGCTGGGGATGGCGACGGGAATGGGTTAGTAAATGTTCATGCCGAACCTCCTCCTCCCTCTCCGATAAACGAGTATCAACTCGGGTGGCCAGTAGAATGAGTTCGTTCAGGGAGGTAGGCAGGTCTCGGGCAGCGAGCACGTCTCTCACTCGACTAGACAGGCCCTTCTTGAAGGTGGCCAATAGAGCGGCCTCGTTCCAGTCCAATTCAGCTGCCAGGGTGCGGAACTGGATGGCGTAGTCACCAACAGAGGAGCTGCCTTGAGAGAGGTTGAGGAGAGCAGTCTCGGCTGAAGAAGCACGGGCAGGTTCCTCGAAGACGGAGCGAAACTCGAATAGGAAGGCCCTGAGATTGGCAGCAACAGGATCATCACGGTCCCACAGTGGCGTGGCCCAGGCCAGGGCTCTACCCTCTAATAGGCTGATGATGAAAGCCACTTTAGAGCGCTCGGTGGAAAACTGACTACTCGAAAGTTCAATGTGCATGGTGCACTGAGTCAGGAATCCTCTGCACAACTTAGAGTCCCCAGAGTACTTGCTTGGGAGGGCCAGTCGGAGTGAAGAAGCAGCGTCAGGAGATGGTGTGCGCTGGGCAGTAGTCTGCTGCTGTAAGGCGGCAGTGAGTTGCTGGATCTGCTGTGACTGTTTCTGGATTTGTTGCGCCTGCTGAGTGACCACTCTGGCGACGTCACGGAGATCAGGCACCTCGCCGGGATCCATGGTTGGAGCCTACTGTAACGCCCGGAGTAGTGGATCCACTGGACTGGCACCAGCGATGGCACAAACCTCACCAGGGAGCGGAGTCTAAGGGGCCGCTGGTTTTCACCAGAGCCCGCCGCAAGGCGGGATGGACTTGCTGCGGCAGGCGACCCCCAGGTCGCTACCCCTGGCTTGGTTGCTGGTGTCGGCAGGCGAGGCGTGGCAGGAGCAGTAGGCAGGAGATGGCACTGGCAATGGTCTGCAGGTGAGAGCGCACGTGACAGGCTGAACGCAGGAACAGATGGAGTGACAGGGAAACAGGAACCAGGAACAGGGACTAGGGACCGGGTAACGGATAGGACTCAGGAACAGGGACTTGGGACCAGGTAACGGATAGGACTCAGGAACAACAGGGGGCTGGGCCAACGCTATGGGAAGCATGTAGAGGCTCCAACACTAAGGACAGGGCATGCTGGGATTTATAGGGGAGTGATTGGTGACACTAACCAATTAGGAGCGCACTGCCCCTTTAAATCTGAGACAGCCGGCGCGCGCGCGCCCTAGGAGGCGGGGACGCGCGCGCCGGCCGGCACAGACCGCGACATGCACGGAGGAGAGGTGAGGCGCCCCAGGGGCCGAAGCAGCGGCAGCGCCGGGTCCCTACACAAGGACCCCGGCGGCTGCACGGGACAGGAGGCGGTCGCGGCGGCAACCCGGAACGCGGGAAGCCGCCGCGGCCGTGACACATTCCCACATAGTGGCATAAATAATTCCCACATAATGGCATATAAGAGTAAACATATAAGAGTAAACTTTTATTACAACCTGATAGAGCCTCAAGCTGTGTTCACACGTGACTTACCACCCCACCCCCTCATTTTTAACACATTTTTGCTAGCAACAAAAACACCTTATCCTAAACCTCTGCTTTCCAATGGTGCTGTACAATGTGTCCTAATAATATCCTGGACTAATATCTAAACACTGTGCAGACAAAAATCCTATCTGATCCAGTGGCCTTGGTTGGGTCCTGAAACATTTGGGGCACAGGCCTCATAGGTTGATTTAAGTAGATCATGGGTGAGATCTCTGCACTGACGATAGATAGATAGATAGATAGATAGATAGATAGATAGATAGATAGATAGATAGATAGATATTGTAGTAAGGTCAACGGCACTCCGATAGTGGTCAAGTGTTTATTGTGATGCAAATCATCTTCAGCACAGCAAACAAATTAGGCAATGTTTCTGTGGCCTCTTGCCACCATTTTCAAGCCAAAGTATGTGAACAATCCACTCATTTAAATATAGGTGTGATAAATCAGACACTGTCTTTCTATTGGTGCCTGGTAGTGTCAGTCAAAATAATTACGTGCACATGATTAGGTGTTCTCCCAAAACATATCAAAGTGAGCCTTTACATTATACATATAAAATTTTGTGACATACTTCCGTGTTTCAAGTCCCAGTGTGTAACAAAGTTCATCTTAGTCCTTAGAAAAGAAATGTCCGCTTGAAAAAATAAATACATGTTGCAAAAATGTACGGATCCACTTCGGAACTCGTCTGGTCGTTAGAGCTGAATGTGTATAGCAAGCAAGAGTCTCCCAGTATCGAGGACCCAGTCAGCGCTTGGCAATTAAAGGCACAGTACACTGTGTTTCAATCTTCAGCACAGCAAACAAATTAGGCAACCTCTGACTGTACTAATGTCCATTTTCACAAGTCTGTCCTTTAGATTTTTTTCCTCTTCTGGAGGATGTAATATGTAGCAAGCAGTCCTGTCCCTTTAAGAGCAGAGCACATGGGACAGGAACCAGGAAGTAGGAGTTAGTTGCTTGCTCAGGGGCTGGAGAGAAGCTGCAGATCTATGTGTGGAGACGTGAATAAAGATAGTTGATGTTGGATTTCATCCCTGACTCCTAATACTTCTTGAAGATGTTACAACTGGCGACGAGGATGGGATGAGAGTTCTGCTGCTGTGAGTACAGGCTGCCATTTGCATAATACAGACACCAATGAGTGTGCTTATACATACAAGGAATACAAGGAAGATGGCAGACTACATGCATGTGTTCACAAAATTTGATACAACTGACAGCCATAACCTGGCCCATAACTGGAGAAAATGGATGCACAGGTTTGAGAACTTTCTGGAAGCAATAGACATAACAGATGATAAAAGAGCTTTATTGCTGCACTATGCTGGCACAGAGGTATATGACATTTACAGTTCCCTACCTGTTGCTGACACTGACACTTATAGCCACTGCGCCAAAGCCTTAACAGATTACCTTAATCCTAAGCAAAACATCAGATATGAGAGGTACAAGTTCAGGATTGCTAAACAGCTTCCAGAAGAATCCATGGACACATATGTCACACGCTTAAGGTGAACTGGCACAGGGGTGTGCATTTACTAATGTGGATGATGAAATTATCACACAGATTATTGTATCTTGCACATCGTCCACTATAAGACGCAAAGCACTGCAGCAGGATTACTCTCTGCACGACCTTCTCAAAATGGCCCGGGCCATAGAAATAGCAGATCAGCAGGCCACTGCAATGGAAAAAGGGGATGACATCCATGTGCATAACCTCAAGCATAAAACTACTGCAGACACTTCAGCCCAGAAACAAAGAAAATGTTACCGGTGTGGGAAAGACTTTCCTCATGTAAACAAATGTCCAGCATTAGGACAAACCTGCAGCAAGTGCGGTAAAGAGAACCATTTTGCAGCAGTGTGCAGATCAGTAATACCCAAGTCTCCTTACACTCCAGCTAAACAGGCTAATGTAAAAGTCCTGCATCAGGCTGAAGAGGAGACACCGACCACTAGTGAGGACTATGTTTTCATCACTTCTACACCTAAATCTGTGCAGTCTCCAAGTGTTACAGTCACAATACTCAATACAGATATTACTTTCACCATTGATACTGGGGCCTCAGTGAACATTGTAGACAGTGATACATATGAGACATTGCAGACAAAGCCGGTCCTGGAAACTGTGCAGACTAAAATTTTCCCATATGGATCTCAGACTCCATTACTTACTGTGGGAAAATTTGAAGCTGAAATAAGCTACAAAGGCAAGATGCAAAAAACAAGTTTTTACATCCTAAAAGGTTCTGGAGGCTGTCTTCTCAGTTACCATACTGCCCTAAATCTGGGTATCATTCAGATCATCCATACAATAACTGATCCTGCTGAGCAGGATGTGAAAACTCTGATTAATGAATTTGCCTCTTTGTTCAGTGGACTTGGAAAACTGAAGGACTTTCAAGTACATCTTCATGTGGATGGAAATGTTCGCCCAGTGGCGCAATCCCACAGGCGCATTCCGTTTCATCTGAGAAAAAAGGTGGAAAAGGAACTCCAGTCTTTAGAAGATGATGATATTGTTGAAACTGTCACTGGTCCCACTCCTTGGGTCTCTCCAATTGTTGTGGTTCCAAAACCCAAAAATCCTGACCAGGTGAGACTGTGTGTTGACATGCGCCTGCCAAATGCTGCTATTCAGAGAGAGAGACACATCTCTCCCACAATTAATGACATTATTCATTTACTGAATGGAGCAACTTTCTTTTCAAAACTGGACCTTAACAAAGGTTACCATCAGCTGAGCCCAGAGTCCAGATACTTAACAACATTTTCTACACATTTAGGCCTAAGACGGTACAAACGGCTGACATTTGGGGTATGTTCAGCTGCAGAGATTTTTCAAGATGCCATAAGAAGTGTAATCCAACATATCCCCAATGCTTTTAACTACAGTGATGACATTTTAGTTTTTGGCAAAACCCAAGCTGAACACAATCGTGCGCTACATGATGTCTTTCAATGCTTAGCATCTCTGGGACTTACTATGAACAAAGAGAAGTGTGAATTTAACAAAACTTCATTGGAGTTTTATGGTCACATTTTTTCAGCAGCTGGAGTGCAGCCTGATCCAAAAAAGGTACGTGCAATAGAAATGGCCTCTGTTCCTCAGAATGTCAGTGAAGTTCGTTCTTTTCTTGGAATGTCCAGTTACTGTGCTCGATATATCCAGAATTTTTCTACCATTAGCGCACAACTTAGAGACCTCACAAAACAAGGCTGTGAATTCAGATGGTCTCCAGAATGTCAAAATTCTTTTGATGCAATCAAAACTGAACTGTGCTCAACGACAACCATGGCTTACTTTGATCCCGCCTTACATACTGAATTGATTGTGGATGCAAGTCCGGTGGCACTGGGAGCCATTCTGACACAATACCTACCCAGTAATCCAGATCCTGCCATCATTGCATATGCCAGCAGAGCATTAACAAATACAGAAAAAAAATATTCTCAACCTGAAAAAGAGAGCCTGGTAGATGTCTGGGGCTGTGAGTATTTTCATCTCTTTCTCTATGGAGCGCCTTTCACCATAGTCACTGATCATCAAGCGCTCCTCACCATTTTTAGAAACCCAAGAGCCAAGATGCCGGCAAGGATTGAACGGTGGGGTCTGCGCCTTCAAGATTACAATTACAAAATTGTTCATCGGCCTGGAAAATACAGTAATCCAGCTGATTACATTTCTAGACATCCCTCAGAAGAAGACCAAGTTGTACATCAAGCAACTGAAAGGTATATCAACTTTGTGACAGTTAATGCAGTGCCAAAGGTACTTTCCGCTAATCAATTTGTGACAGCAACAGCAAATGACAAGACACTCTGTGCTTAAATGCAAATTATCCAGAATGGAAGATGGCATGAGATTCAGAGGACCAAATTTCCAGATCCTGAAATCAACCTTAAGGAGCTAAAGTCATTCTCCAGTGTCAGAAATGAACTATCAGTGACTGAGGACCACCTAATTCTCAGAGGTACCAAACTGGTGGTTCCGAAGGTCTTGCGTACCAAAGTCATACAGATTGCTCATGAAGGTCATCTGGGAATTGTGGGTACAAAAAAACTTCTCAGAGAAAAGGTGTGGTTTCCAAATATGGATCATTTAGTGGAACACCTAATAAAATATTGCACTACATGCCAGATTATCACTCCTTCATCACACCCAGAGCCCTTACAAATGTCTCCTCTACCCACAAATGTCTAGGAGGAAGTTGCAGTTGATATCTATGGTCCATTACCTAATGGACAATACATCCTGGTGACAATTGATGAATATTCAAGATATCCTACAATTGCATTTATTTCATCAACCTCAGCAACCAGTGTCTTACCTGAGTTAGATAATATCTTCTCAGCATATGGTATTCCACAGATAGTGAAGACTGATAATGGACCTCCATTTAATGGACATGCATTTGTACAATTTTCGGAATATCTTGGGTTTACTCATAGGAAGATTACCCCTTGCTGGCCACAAGCAAATGGAATTGTGGAAAGATTTATGCGCACCTTAGGCAAGAGAGTCAAAGCAGCCAGTCTGGAGCATATACCGCTGAAGCAGGCCTTGTACAAATCCTGCGCAACTACAGAAGTACGCCACATTCAACAACTAATGCTGCTCCAGCTCAGCTCCTCGCATACGTATTCCGGATGTAGCTACACATGCCCTGCCAGCTGAGTCTACCGTTAACAAAATGAAACGTTATGCAGATAAGAGACGCCATGCACAGCCCTCTGCTTCTCCAGTGTATGACCCAGCGGGCTATTATGTAATGGCCAAGAAAAGAAGCATGGTCACAGCTGCGCGAGATGGACACTCCATAACGAGGAATGCCTCACAGTTCAAAGTACTACCAGCTAACAACTTTGATGAACTCTCTGAGACTGATGGAGCTGCTGCTGATGGTGGCAGCTCTCAGCAGGACATAGCCAGCCCATCAGTTAGCGGTGATCCTGACTCTTCTAGAAGGTATCCCACCAGAGAACGAAGAACCCCATCCAGACTCATTGAGGAGATGTAGCCAGGGTCTTGGAATCTGTTCCTGTTTGATCGAACTATATTCAGGACTGCGAATTGTGTTTTTTTTTTATAAGTTGTATTGTTGTTTTTGGTATATACTTTACCTTAACTGTACACATGTAATGTAAAAAAAAAACAAAAAAAAAAAACAAGGGTGGTGATGTAATATGTAGCAAGCAGTCCTGTCCCTTTAAGAGCAGAGCACATGGGACAGGAACCAGGAAGTAGGAGTTAGTTGCTTGCTCAGGGGCTGGAGAGAAGCTGCAGATCTATGTGTGGGGACATGAATAAAGATAGTTGATGTTGGATTTCATCCCTGACTCCTAATACTTCTTGAAGATGTTACAGAGGACAATAGAGAAGGTCCCCGAAACTCTGTAATATGTGGATATGAATCCTGCAAGATCTTCCAGTGTTTTCTGATAGATCTACCTATTTGTGATGAAAATGGAGTATAGGTAGAAATGAATAGAATGCTTTTTGTCTGTACATTAGTTTTAGTTTTATGGGTTAAAAGCTCTTCCCTTGGACTACTCAGAACACGATATCTGCATGTTTTAAGTAGGGACCTAGGGTATCCACAAGTGCTAAATTCTCCAGTCATGTGTGATAATGCATTGTCGAGATCTGTCTACATGCATTTAACTTCAAAATCTTATAAAAAAAAGATGAAAATATTACTTAAGATCGACCCACGGCCAGACACAATAGGTCTGCCTGGAAGGTTAGTAAGGTTTTTGTTAATTTTTGGCAAAAAAAAATATAAGAATGGTAATTTGGGATATTGTACCTTTAAAAAAATCATATAGTTTCTCATCAATGATGTTCTGGTTGAGGCCTTCTAGTAAGATATCAATTTTATGACAAATATTTTATTAAAGATTTTTTAATTATTACATATGTAAAAGAAGAAAAAATAACACGGTCAGGGAACACTGACTAAACAATATGATTAGATAATGTCAAAAATAAGTGTAACAAAAACACAACAACACAACAATTTCTCTAGGACTGTGTAGAAAAGTACAAAGGATATGGAAATGTAAAAGTGTAAAAGTATAAATGTATAAATGCAAGTAAGAAATATACAGCGGACTTATAATGCACTATCTTGAGATATGAACTTAGTTTAAATCACAGAGTTTTACGGTACATACACCATTTATGCCAGAGTGTATTCGTGTATCCTGCCCTATCAGACCTCATTGCAATAGAGACCTCCATCTGGTAATTGTAGTTAAATTTATTTTGGACTTCTGAAAGTGTAGGTATTTCAGACGACTTCCACTGCTTTGCAATGGCAGTTCTGGCCACCATCAGGATGTGAAGTAAAACTGTAGCATCCGAGAAGTGGAAGTCCTCTGTATTCATTGAGAGAAGGGCTACACCTGGGCCCCAATCCAAGGGAAACATTAAGATTTTTTCTAGTAGTGTTCAAATTTGGGTCCAAAAGGGATCCAACACCGGAAACTCCCACCATATATGTAATAAGGTACCAATACTAGTTTTACATCGCCAACGAGTGGGATCTGCCCCTGCATATATTCTAGACAGGCGGTATGGGGTCATATACCACCTATATAGCAATTTTCTTGAGGCCTCCAGGTGGCCAATGCAATGGGAGACTTTCGAGACCAAGGAGAAGATTCTGTACCATTCATCTTCTGCGAACACTTTCTTCAATTCCCTCTCCCACTTGGTCACAAAAAACAGCTCAGATAATCATGGTTGCATAGCTTTGTAAGCCATAGAGACACCTTTAGACAGTGCCTGGGTGTTATTAAAGTAATTTTCATATTTAGTAGCTATGGGCTCAATTGGAGTATTCATGGATTGCAGACAATGCCTGGCTTGTAGATACTTATAAAAGTCCCTGTTAAGGATATTATACGTAGTGACCAAGTGGGAGAAGGGGACCAACACTCCTTTGTCATACAGAGAGGATATTGTACTGATTCCCCTATCTAACCATAGCTGGTAGTCTGAGTCGGGTATGAGGTGTTCTAGAACCGTAATGGGTAAAGTTGTCATTCTCAGCGGGACACGTACAGACCTCACTATGTCTGTCTTCCAAGCCCTAAGGCTAGCATCTATAGTAGGGGGTACCCATGGTGTATGGAGGTCCTGTTTGGGTATTAGGGCCCTTTCAATTTCTACCCAGTGGTTGGAAGCGTCCATAATGCACCACCGTTTCAATTGATACAAAAGGGCGGCTTGGTAGTACAGGGCAATGTTAGGGCATCCCAGTCAACCCTAGTGTACTGGTTGGTATAGTAATTGAGCGGAAACTCTGGCACGCTCTGGCACCCGACTAAAGGAATTTATTAATAGAGCTCTGTAAACATTTTATGAGGGTTTTAGTTATGAGGATTGGTAGGTTTTTAAAATAATATAGGATTTTGGGTAGGAGCATCATTTTAGCTGCAGATATTCTCCCTATCCAAGAGATAGGCATTTTACAATATTTAGTGGTATATTTTTCTATCGTAGAGAGTAATGTCATATAATTAGTAGTGAATAGATTATGTAAAGGGTAGGTAAGTGTAATTCCCAGATAGGGGATGCTACCATCTGACCAACCATAGGGGTATTGTTGCTGGAGATACGTTTTCAATGACTGTGGGATATCCATGGCCAGGATCAAGGACTTAGATGGGTTCACTTTGTAATAACTTACTATCCCAAAGTCATTCAAAGTCTCGGTAGCTTGTTTTAGGGATTGTTCAGGTGAGGTCAAGGATAGGATGATGTCGTCTGCGAATAACCCTATACGGTGGTCGCACCCACCCACCAATATTCCTTTTATGTCATTATTCTCCCTTATTTTTTGGGCCAGTGGCTCTATGGCTAATCCAAAAATTGTAGGAGACAGAGAGCACCCCTGACACGTACCATTAGTTATATGAAAAGAAGTGGATAGGGTGCCAGATGAGTACACTTGGGCAGAAGGCAGCGTGTATAATGCCATGATTGCCTGTAGAATGGGGCCAAGAATTCCAAATTTGGAGAGGACCGCGCGGAGATACCCCCAATGGACCCTATCAAACGCCTTCTCTGCATCCAGGGTGAGGAGCAGAGAAGGCGTTTGACATCTCTCCACCCTAGCAATTAGGTCAATGAACCAAGAAATCAATTTTATCTTTCAAACTAAATTTATGGTCACATGACAATACCATGTATACATTGGCACCACCAAGTTAGCGTTGGGCTTCCAATAAATATTTTTCCCTGTCCATGACCAAAAACTCCCTACCTTTATTGGCAGGTTTGATGACCAGGTCGTGGGCATGGATCAGGGATTGCATGCAGAAAATATCATCCGTGATCATATTTGGATGTAGCAGGTCATCAACTTCAGTTTGCCTATGAATTTTAGACATATCCCTTTTAACAAGACTGTGGAAGGTTTTAACAGGTGCTGGACAAACAGGCCGAGTAAAGTCACTTTTTTCTGTTAACCCCATCTTAGACATATCAAAGGTAGTCCACACAGAATCAGTCACAGGTGTAGCAATGGGTATGGGGGTCTTATCAAACCAAATAACCAAAAAACTCAAATTGATCCTCCTGACTAGAGATGAGCGAACCGGGTTCGGGTTCAAGTCCATCCGAACCCGATCGTTTGGCATTTGATTAGCGGCGGCTGCTGAACTTGGATAAAGCTCTAAGGTTGTCTGGAAAACATGGATACAGCCAATGACTTTATCCATGTTTTCCACATAGCCTTAGGGCTTTATCCAACTTCAGCAGCCCCAGCTAATTAAATGCCGAAAGTTCGGGTTCGGATGGACTCGAGCATGCTCCAGGTTCGCTCATCTCTACTCCTGACAAATCTGACAATATCTAGATCAATCTCAAACCAATCAGGTTTGGGGGTCTGACAGAAGTTCAAGCCCATCTGCAAAAAATGTAAATGTTTGTCAGTAAGAGAAAATTATGAAATTTTTAACACTAAGGTCTCTTTTGGGATGTCATCTTGGCATCTTGCTGTTCTTCCTGTTTTTCTTGTCTCTAATAGGCTTAATGAGATTTTTTTTTTCTTTTTTTTAATGCATTTTTCCTAGCAACAAAAACACCTTATCCTAAATCTTCTCTGCTGTCTAGTTCTCTTTACTTAAACGTATTAGAGCTTTGGGCCTTGGACTGTCTTGGACCAGAACTCAGGTGAGTTAGTTTTTGCCTGCTTATGTTTTTCTACCACAAAAGTAGCTTGTGGACAACCTGAGAGCTGAATTTAGTGGCAGCAGATAATGATTCATACTCTCTATACAGGAATCAAGCTAACAGAGAGTGGAGTAATGGTTCATTTACACAGAGAGATTTATCACACAGAGAGATTTATCTTTAAGATTTTTGCAGCCAAGGGGTATGTACGGAATCCCGACGGAACACCCGCCGCGTATTCCGCAGCTCGCGGCCGCTCGCAGACTCTGGCGGCTGCACGCATCTCCACGGCTCCCATAGAGTCCATTCTATGGTTTGCCAAATTCCGAAGTCCGTCCAAAGAATGACCCTGCGTGGCTGCCAGAGTCTGCGAACGGGTGTGAGCTGCAGAATCCGGACGTCTGGATTCCGCAATGTGCACATACCCAAAGCCAGGAACAGACCATAAACAGAGACCAGGTCATAAAGGAAAGACTGAGATTTCTCCTATTTTAAAATCCGTTCCTGGATTTGGCTTCAAAAATCTGTCAGATAAATCACTTTGTGTAAATGCACCATAACTCTTGCATTGCCAGGAGGCTGAGAGGCAGAGCGAGTGGGGGTTAAACAAATAAAAACAGCACCAGGTTCAGACCAGGTTCAGTGCCTTCTGCAACGCTCAGCCCGAACTGAGGAGCCAAAAATGACACATTCCTGACCTGTACAGATGTAAATTATAAGAAATCAGGCAGACACGGGACGTCATTTCCCTTGGTGAGTGTCGTATAAAGTGGTAAAAAGTCACACATTTTTGCCTATAAAAGGCCTTGACCAAAGGCTTGCAACTTTTTAACACTAGTAAAATGGTGTCTTTCATTGATGATTTCCCTAATGTCTCTGCAGGAGTCACATAATAGAAATAGGTGAACACCTTGATGCCTTCATATAAGCCTTACAGGCACAGGGAGGACTAGCTCTAATTCACTGTAAGGAGTGGTAAAATTATCTATCTATCTAATTACCTGCCTACCCTGTTTCTCATAGAACAAGCCCTACCCCGAAAATAACTTTTTCTGGGTTTTGTAATATGGTTAAAATAGCCTACTCGGAAAATCAGCCCTATTTTTAGATAGCGCCTCCAGCGCTAGGTTATGTCAAGTGAGGTCACAGAGGCAGAGAATAGGGATACTGCAGCTCCCAACTATTGCCCTATCTCCCACTACGACAGGGCAAAATCCATTTACTCGCTTCTGAGTCTCCGCAGATACATTCATCTCTAGCTAGTATGCTGTATAGGTAACTGTATATTTTTACCCCCAGACAACCAGAGTTTACTAAGTAAAATATAGTATGTGTAGTACAAGAAAGAAACATAGCATAATTGTTGAAAAAATAAGTGCATAACAAAAAAAAATGTAAGCAATGTCTCTTGTGAAACATCACCATTTTTTTTTTTTACACTAAAATATGTCATCATTAACCCCTTCACGTCAGCAATCTGTATATATACACGTTTCCGCAGCTGCCTGTCATTAACCCCTTAACCGACACGATCTATAGCGTTAGCCGCGTTCACAGTAGTCAGTGACAGGACAAGGACCCCCGCAGCTTACCTCCACTTACCTCTGTCCTGTCAGATCAGCATATATAGCAACAGTATATGCAATCTAATGATTGCATGTTTTAGGCTATGTTCACACTACGTACAAGTACGGCCGTTGTTGCCATTGGCAACAACGGCTGTACTTTCTGCGGAGTGGAACACTGCCTCTGCTTCAATGGGATACCGGCTGAAGTGTATACACATCGTATAAGCCGCAAAGAACTGACATGTCAGTTTTCTGCGGCCACAATTCAATGAATTGCAGCCGTAGGAAACCCTGTCAGTTCACACAGTGAAGCGAGCGGCTATGGAAAGCTCTGATGCGGGCGCGTGCTGATGCGCCCGCTTTAGAGCTCTGCGGACGAAAAATCATCCGGCCGGTACTTAAGTGTCACGGAACAGCCGGTCTCATACGTAGTGTGAACATAGCCTTAAAGTGAATAAAAGTGTTTAAAAAAAGTTTTTAAAAGTATTTTAAAAAACCCTGATATATACCCTCCCCCCAATAAATGTTTAAAATATCTCCTGGCCTATTATATTAAAAAAAAACAAAAAACATATTATATATTGCAGTGTGCAGAATTGTCCGATCTATTAAAATATAAACGGAAAAAAAAAAACAATAGGATTGCTGATTTTTAAAATTATATATCATTTTTTTTTTTTTTTTTTATAAAAAGCAATTAACATTTTTCTTTTACACCAATATAATATTAATAAAAACTAGAGATTGTGGCACAAAAAAATGACACCCCAACCAGCCCTGTAGGTGGAAAAATAAAAGCGCTCTGGCTCTTAGAATTCGCGGAGGAACATTGCATTAATTTGACCAGGACATCCGTGCATTGATGACATCGGTCATGAAGAGGTTAATGGTTGAAAAAAAACATGACCTTCAGCTATCAACATTATACCGTAATTTAGGATTCTCTTTTCTCCCCCACAGGTTCCTCTGAGGCTATGTTGCCCCTTGATCTGGTCACAGATCTATCATCCTATCATTTTATCATCCATCATAACATGTATTTTCTTGGTAACTGTTCTATACAAAGAGAAGGAAGATGTTCCTCAGAATTATCCTCCTGGGCCAAAGCCATTGTCGATAATCGGGAATATTCTCAATTTAAATGTTCAGAAACCTTACTTATCATATCAAGAGATAAAATCCAAAGATTGAGAACAGTTCAGTGATTTTGATTCTTTTAAAAGCCAATGATATCTACAAGGAGAAGTTCCTACTTTTCATTATCATGTAATAAGTAAATTACCATGATGACCATCTCGTATAGCTATAATTCTTGACTTTTACTGTCAAGTTAGCAGAGCAACAAGGGGCGTCTAGCATAGAAAAAAGTATAAAATACATTGAAATAATTTTGTTCGTCTGGTATTATATCCAGTTATAACTGCCTTATATTATTACCATAACACTAGGATACAGAGTCTGAGAACAGGATGCACATAAACACTCCTGTCACATATGAAGAGTCTGGTGTCATAATACTCAAACATGTGAGATTAAACTAAATAACACAAAATACTCATAGAACCTCCTGCTTCGGAGTCCAAAGTTTCTTCAGTTCCATCTGCTTGAATCTAAACCTATTATTACACGTCACAATTTTCTTTGTGAGTGCTGATCTGCCCGTTTTACGTTCTCTTCACATGGGCTCGATGATCATGCAGCGCTTGCTGTATATACTAAACTGTAAAATTATTACTTACCTCTCCATCCTCCCTGTGTCCGCCTGCCTGTCCCTCACTCACTGTAGCCACTTTTGAAGCCTTCTGCGCACACTGACAGGCCACTCAGTGAATCATTGGCCAAGACCTGCCAGTGCCACCCACAGTGTTTGGCTTAGCAGGCTGTCACTGCACAGAAGGGTTAGGAAATGTCAGCGGTGGCAGCGGTGAGCAGGTAACAGGCAGGAGGACACTAGGGAGCATAAAGAGGTAAGTATTTTTTTTTACATTATTTTCTATACTCTCATCAGCCACCAACCACACACCTCCTATTACACAAAGCGATGCACAGTCGGCGGCCGATGACTTTTAAACACGCTGAAAAACAACAATCAGCCAAGAATCGTCTCCTTGGCTGATCATTCTCTTTATTACATGGCTGATTCTACCTGATTGGGCAGACAATCATTTTGTATAGTAGGACCCTAAGGGCTGTATAAATGTACATGTATGAAAATTTCAGCTAACCCCATCTTGCTATGTGTTGCCAGTGGGGAAAAAAATACACAGTTCTTGTTCACGAGGTGCCTTATCTTCCCCTTTAAATGAGCGTACCACGGTTATTTGCAGGTTAACAGTCTCTGGGTTGGGGTGCTTGTTTTAGGAAACTTTTAGCAGACAGATGGGGGACTATATGAGGATGCACTGCAACAGGAAAAATTGGACTCTGTGGTTGAGGACCTACTGTATACAGCAAGTGCGGACTGAAGACAAACAAGAAACTGTACTTATAGAGAGAATCAATCTTGCTGTCAGACGACACCTGTGTGGCCCATGAAGGAGAATTGGCACCATCTTGGTTCTGGTACTTTGTTGTATGAACATGGTGCCATGTATAGGTATGGGTATGGTCCTGATACAGTATTTATTTTATGAGCATGGTTCTGTTGCTGTTTTTATTTTATGGGTGCATTGAGGGTTAAAACCACGCCATCAGTATACTGTATATTGGTAAAAAGTGGTTATGCCAGACAACAAAGTGACGGATCATGTTTATAAGGATACTGTTAGATCCTTACCTCAGCATGTTCCAGTGTCGTCCTCTTTGGCAGCTGGAGCACCGCCATGGACCTTCAGGAGGCTCCGTCCTCCTCACAGTTGAATTACAGTTACTAGTTGGAAAACTGGCAGGTCTCCCTGACAGTCAGTATTTCTGACCACATGTGTTTGTAGTGGAGGTCATGGGGCAGGTCCAATCACGTTCTGGACTGTGATATAATCCCCTATAAAGTGTTTGTTTGTCCAGAATCTTTGCTATCAGTCTCACCTGAGCATGATAAGCATACTCTTTATCTTTGTCTCTATATCTTTATATCTCATCTCAGCATTTGTACCTCCGAATACGCTTTGGATTGTGGCTCTGTACCATGTTGTCTGTTAGGTTTGACCCCGTTCTGTACAACTATCCCTTGGTGTTTTATCCATCTTGCTTCCATTCCCTAAACACATCTTCTTCTCTGCTATCCCATCTCCATCTACTCCATAACCTCTTCAGTGCACTTTCTACCTGCACTCAGACAATGGCGTGTGACTGGCTCGCCCAATCAATTATAGGCAGGGCCGTATTACCAGCTGCTGCCCTAGGCACTACACCTGAAGACGCCCCATCTTTCACTCACCAATCAGCATCAGGATTTTCTAGTTTCTGAACATGATATTTATATCTGATCAGTCTTAGTTCCCACATTTACTGTACGTCACCACATGCAGCCGAAACCAGACCCTCATGTGGTAACCAATAGGCGTATGGCCAATAATCCTGGTAACAGCACATGACTACTGGGGAAGAAATGGGAGAATGGTTTCAGCCACATGTATTTCTCTGCATAGAGAAACATTGTCTGAATCTTGATTTTTATTGTTTTTAACTGCTTAAAACATAAACAAATTTCCACATTGAATCAATAAATAGAACCGTCTGCATATTGTCTGAGGGAATTCTAACAACAGGATTGGTAGATTTGTGGGCAATAGCTCAAGGTGTCACATTTACCTCCGCCATATTAGACCTGACCAATACCACCATACTGTGACTGGATAACACTGCCATACCTGACCTTACCAATACCGCCATACTGTGACTGGATATCACTGCCATACCAGACCTGAACAATGCCGCCATACTATGACTGGGTAACACTGCCATACCAGACCTGACCAATACCACCATACTGTAACTGGATAACACTGCCATACCAGACCTGACCAATACCACCATACTGTGACTGGATAACACTGCCACACCAGACCTGACCAATACCGCTATACTGTGCTGGATAACACTGTCATACCAGACCTGACCAATACCGCCATACTGGGACTGGATAACACCGCCATACCAGACCTGACCAATACCGCCATACTGTGCTGGATAACACTGTCATACCAGACCTGACCAATACCGCCATACTGGGACTGGATAACACCGCCATACCAGACAAGAACAATACCGCCATACTGTGACTGGA
Source organism: Dendropsophus ebraccatus (assembly GCF_027789765.1). Classification (NCBI taxonomy): domain Eukaryota; kingdom Metazoa; phylum Chordata; class Amphibia; order Anura; family Hylidae; genus Dendropsophus; species Dendropsophus ebraccatus. Next base: position 126,696,034 of record NC_091459.1, on the reverse strand, counting down.
TAACACCTCCATACCAGACCTGACTAATACCGCCATACTGTGACTGGATAACACCGCCACACCAGACCTGACCAATACCACCATACTGTAACTGGATAACACTGCCATACCAGACCTGACCAATACCACCATACTGTGACTGGATAACACTGCCACACCAGATCTCACCAATACCGCCATACTGGGACTAGATAACACCGCCATGCCAGACCTGAACAATGCTGCAATACTGTGACTGGATAATACCGCCATACCAGGCCTGAACAATACCACCATACTGTGACTTGATAACACCCCCATACCAGACCTGACCAATACCACCATACTGTGACAGGATAACACTGCCACAGCAGACCTGACCAATACTGCCATACCAGACAAGAACAATACCGACATACTGTGATTGGATAACACTGCTACACCAGACCTCACCAACACCGCCATACTGGGACTTGATAACACCGCCATACCAGATCTGACCAATACCGCCCTACTGTGACTGGATAACACTGCCATGCCAGTCCTGAATAATGCTGCAATACTGTGACTGGATAATACCGCCATACCAGACCTGACCAATACCACCAAACTGTGACTGGATTACACCGCCATACCAGACCTGAACAATACCACCATACTGTGACTGGACAACACAGCCGTACCAGACCTGACCAATACCACTATACTGTGACTGGATAACACCGCCAGACCTGACCTGACCACCATACCCCATACACCTTAGGCGTAGGTTAGGTGACATCACTCAGTTGCCCAAAGTAACCTAGGGCTGTCTTGTGGCAAGTAGGAAGGGAAAGCTGGTGCAAGTCCAGGGCTCACTGTCCATGTCCTCCCCAAACCCTTCCTGGTTGTCTGGTGGCAGCCTAGCTGACAGTACTATTCACCAATCCTAGTGGTTATTGGAAACCAACCCTTATGATAGATTCCCTTTAAAGTCTACTTGTCGTTTTAAAAAAATCTTTTGACATGTCATAGAGACATGTCAAAAGTTTTAATCGTTCCCGGTCTCAGACCCGTACTGATGGAAGATAGAGTGAGTGCTCAGACCCGTACTGATGGAAGATAGAGCGGAGAGAGGCTGAGTTAAAAATAAGATTCAGGCTCCATTGGAGCCCATTATAAGTCTGACTTTTTTTTTTTATTATTCAAAGCGGAGAGTGGAGGCGCTGCTGCCGCAGTCTTCTCCCGGCTCTGTCTCCCGATTAGTACGTGACTTAACACTCAGACCCAGACCAATCTATGACATTTCAAATATTTGTATAACGACAGTTACACTTTAAGGCTATGTTCACACTACGTAAGAGACCGGCCGTTTCGTGACCCCGGCTGGGTCACGGAACGACCGGTCTCTGGCCGGATGATCCTTCTAGCCGGGCACATCAGAGCTTCCCATAGCCCACAGTGAAGCAAGCGGCCGGAGCCGCTCGCTTCACTGTGTTAACTGACAGGTCTTTCTGTGGCCGGAATTCACTGAATTCCGGCCGCAGAAAACTGACATGTCAGTTGTTTGCGGCGGCGTATGGGATCCTGGCCGGAGCGCACACGATATGTGTACACTCCGGCTGGGATCCCATAGAAAAACAGGCATTGTTCCACTGCGGTAAAAGTACGGCCGTTGTTGCCATCAGCAACAACGGCCGTACTTTTACGTAGTGTGAACATAGCCTAAGGCTAATTTTCTGCTGTACACCACTATGCATGCCCTCTATCTATATCATAGCCAGCTCAAAGGGAACATATAGTTAATATTTGAATTTTAACCATGCACATGATTTTAGTAGAGCCTCACCCTAAAGTATTTTCTGCTTCCATACTAACATGTGCTGAATAATAGTCAATACGGTCGAAAAAGGACACATGTCCATCAAGTTCAACCAAGGAGGGGATGGATAGAGGGAAGGGGGATATACAAGGAGGGAATGGATACATGGAGGGGGACAGATGATGGATAGGTTCTATACATATGCATTTATGTTATTTTGTTCTTAGAACTTGTCTAGGCCTGTTGTGAGGCCTCCACTGTTCCTGCTATGACCAGATCCTGTGGTAGACTGTTCCACAGATTCACAGTTCTCATGGTAAAGAAGACTTGTCGCCTCCGGAGAATGAACCTTTTTTTTCTCCAGGCGGAGGCAGTGCCCCCTTGTCCTTTGAAGGGGTTTTTACCTGGAACATCTTTTCCCCATATCTCTTGTAGGGGCCATTTATAAATTTAAATAAATGAATCATATCTCCCCTAAAGTCTCACTGTCGTTTATTTTTTTTCTGCAGAATAGTCCAGGTGATTTTAAGAAACTTTGTGATTGGATTTATTAAGCGAATATGCCATTACCTGCATTCAAAAAGCCTTTCCCCAGGTCCCCCCCCCCCCTCCTGTCTCTCATCCACTGCTCTTTATCAGGAAATATCGACTTTCTTACTCAGTCGGGTGCTGCCTGTTCTATGGAGAGGGGCGGGGGGAGGAGGGAGAAGGGAGATAAGTCAGCAGCAGAGAGCAGAGAACAAACAATTACATAGTGGGAGCTGCAGGAAAGCCGATATTCAGAGGTCAGAGAGGTCATTACTGAATGTCGGAGGAGATAGTCAGGGATGTAGCTGTAAATTAACAAATTAACTCTTTGTTGTTCCGTTTTGGTGCCTCATCTCCCTCCACCCCTCCCCTCTCCATAGAGAACAATAGAGACGGGGGGGGGGGGGGAGAGCTTCAAACTGCTTTTTCATGATAAAAAAAAAAACATTTTTCGGGTAATAATCCCTATTTTCAAAGTTTCTTAAAATCGCCTGTTGATTTCTGGAAAAAAAAAATTAAACAACAGTGACACTTTAAACGTCTCTTCTCCAGACTAAACAAATTTAATTCTTTTAATCACTTCTCATAACTTACATACGATAATCCACCACATAGTAAACCAGAGTCCGCTACATGACAAAAAATCAAACCCATATGGTCTGTAAGTATAGACACACCTACAGCGTATGATCGACTTGTCTAGCTGAGACTTGTGGTACTTCTACCTGCGCTACTTGCATAGAAGTTTGTTTTTGTTCTGCCTGGTCTTGACAGAACTCTCCGGCTGCTATTTAAAGAGGATGTACCACCAGGTACATCCTCTTTAACCTGAAAGCCACTGATCGAACGGTGCCGGCACGGGGAATCTGGTGCCGCGGTCCGTTTTTTCGTACCGAGGCCCGATTCCCATGCACGGCGCCGTTCTATGCACGGAACCGGACGGTGCTCAAGCACTGGAGGCCGGCCGGACCGTCCCCAGTGGAAGGGAATTCCCTCCCCTGTATGACGCGGCTCCATTAATTTTAAGGGAGCCGCATCATACAGGGGAGGGAATTCCCTCCCACTGGGGGCGGCCCAGCCGGTCTCCAGTGCTTGAGCACCGGCCGGTTCCGGTGTATAGAACAGAGCCGAGCACGGGAACCGAGCCTCGGTCCAAAAAACGGACCGCGGCACCGGCTTCCCTGTGTCGTCACCGTTCGATCAGTGGGTTCAGGTTAAAGAGAATGTACTTGGTGGTACATCCTCTTTAAGTCCTCCTGTAACATCTGCACATCCTCCATAGTCCGTACTAAGCTTGGTGTCATCTGCCAAGATAGAAACATTGCCGGTAATTACATCCTCAATATCATTATTAAACAAGTTAAACAGAAGGGGGCCCAGTACTGACCCTTGGGGTAGACCACTTATTACCGGGGACCATTTGGAGTAGGAATCATTGACCTCTACTCTCTGGGTACGATTATTAAGCCAGTTTTCAATCCAGTTACAGATTAAACTTTCCAAACCCATAGACCTTAACTTACCCATCAGATGCCCATTTGGGACTGTCAAACGCTTCTGCAAAATCTAGGTACACGATATCCACAGCCGCTCCCTATCCAGGCTTCTACTCACCTCTTCTTAGAAACATATTAGGTTGGTTTGACAGCTTCTGTCCTTAGTAACACCCTATCACTTATAATACTATTACCCACTACATATTCCTGAATGTAGTCCTTATAAGCCCCTTTTTGAAGATCGGCACAACATTTGCCTTACGCCAGTCCCTCAGCACAATACCAGTCACCAAAGAATCACTGAATATTTCATACAAGGGTAAAGAAATTACAGAACTGAGTTCTCTAAGAACTGGGGTGTAATCCATCAGGCTTTGGAGCTTTGGTTACATTGAGTTTTTTAATTTATCTTGTATAATGTATTCTAAATTTCTGATCATGATAAACAAACTCATCTTTCCCTTAGATAGTGTGACGGATGTTGTAGACAGTGCACGAGTGGAGTGGGTACTGCCAGGATTATCAAGTACAACGTTCACTTTATACAAAGCCTTCTGGTAGACCGGACTGGAGGTAAGACGTCTGTATATAACGTCAGATTGCTGCTTATAGTTCTCTCCTGATCAGTTCATCCCTGAATTACAACTTTGGATACTGTAGATTCTAGCACCAGGTGAGTTATTCTTTATGTCTGTTTGTTTTTATAACCAAAAAAGTTTGTGGACAACCAGAGAGCTAAACGTAGCAGATAACAATGTATACCTTAAAAGGTACGACTTCTTTCTTCCAGTAGCAGCAGCACTCTTATTCCCAGTTTGGTTTTAATGGTTGTGACAGTAACGCTTTAAAGGGCAACTCTGGCCAAAATGTATTTTTTAATATGTTATTACATATAGCATAGTTAGACAAATTCCTAGTATACACTAATTATAGGTAGTTCAAAAGAGTTCACTTGGCACTACTCCAATAAACAAATATACATTCCGTATAAAATGAACTGCTTCTGTGGCTCACCCTTTTGGTCAATCTGCTCCAGCGTGCAGCTTAGCGTGGTGCTCTGCAATCCACAATGTAGAGTCGGATACGTAGCCATAGAGAAAGATGACGTTGCGGCACTCACTTGAAATTCATAGAAGTCTTTATTAATCGCTGGAAAGCATACAAAGTAACCACATGTGCTCAAATAGGTTACATGGCAGATACAGGTACACTCCACTTAAAGCGACGGCCGTTTCGCGGTCATACGCATCAACAGGCTTAGTGGTACGTCATAACGTTCTTACGTGCTCATTATATAGTCTAAGACGTGAACGCTACTGCCATGAATGTTGTAACCATTTAAAGTGACATTACACCATTAAAATAACATGGATACTAAAATAAAAACGGCCATAAATAGACATTGGTATCTAATTGAGTCAGACCAGGATTTAAGAGACATTGCCATTCGGAAGCCTCTCCTCTCATACCGTAGGGGTAGAACACTAGCAGATAATCTGACAAGTAGTTTGGTGGAATCCGCATCCCCTAATTGGTTAAAGAGGGCGGCCCCAAATGGTAATCCCAAGTGCGGACATTGTAACTTTTGTTGTTATAATATGTGCTCTAAATTTATCCGGATAGGGGGACATGAACATATAATAAAGCAATTTATGACATGTAGAAGTACATATGTCGTATATGTGATCATGTGCCCATGTGGCATGTTCTATATTGGAAAGACCATTAGGTGTCTATATGTAAGATTCAGGGAACACCGTAGATCCATCCGAACAGGAGTAGGATCTCCGAGGTTAATAGAACATGTTAACAGCGCCCACAATGGTAATGTGGATGTCTTGCGCTTTGCAGGTCTGGAACAGGTAGAACTACCCAGACGAGGGGGGAATCGCCAGCGAATTTTACTACAGAGAGAGGCCCGCTGGATTATCCAGACCGATGCACTTGGTTCATTGGGTCTTAATGACCGTAACGATCTTAGTGTGTTTTTATAATTTGCATTTAGTTAAAATGTTTTTATATTGTAATTATTTTAATGGTGTAATGTCACTTTAAATGGTTACAACATTGATGGCAGTAGCGTTCACTATATAATGAGCACGTAAGAACGTTATGACGTACCACTAAGCCTGTTGATGCGTATGACCGCGAAACGGCCGTCGCTTTAAGTGGAGTGTACCTGTATCTGCCATGTAACCTATTTGAGCACATGTGGTTACTTTGTATGCTTTCCAGCGATTAATAAAGACTTCTATGAATTTCAAGTGAGTGCCGCAACGTCATCTTTCTCTATTGCTACGTACACTAATTCTAGGAAATGCACATATAGTGCTATTTCCCTCAATTTAGCAGTTCAGGCAGGCTTCAAGTGATAGCACGAATCAGGTTTATAAAGTGTCCAGCAGGGGGCGCAGTATATGTAGAAATTATATGCTAAAAATACAATAGCTGGGGCCTTTCCTGTGCTCTACTTAATAAATTAAGCTACTGTGCTCCCCCCAACCCCCCCTCCCCCTGCCTTGACAGGAGCCCTGTGATGCAACCCCCCTTCCCCATCACAACACAGCAGCCCCATGCTATGTACCCAACGCTTGCTACCCCCCCCCCCCAGCCATGAAAGGAGACCCCCCCCCCCGTGAAAACATCACTCCCCCCCTGGCCGTTCCAACCTCATCACCAGCACGTTCCAGTTGGTCCTGTATACAGCATGTCCCGGCTGCCTCTCACCCTGCAGTAATTTTCATGTTCAGCGGGAGAGAGGCTGTAGGGACCTCGACAGAGGACCGTTCACCCCGCTGCACAGGACGGGGTTGGTACTCCCGATCAGGTAACAGCCCCGTCCTGTGTGCAGCGGGGTGTACGCGGTCCCTGCAGCCTCTTTCACACTGAACATGATGATTACTGCAGCGAGAGAGGCAGCCGGGAGATGCTGCACACAGGACCAGCTGCTACGTGTTGGTGATGCAGCTGAGGAGGCCAGGGGGGTAGTTTAGGGATCTTTGGGGTTCGAGGGTAAATGTTCTCATTGGGGGCTCCTTTCATGGCCGGGGTGGGGTTGGGGCGTCAGCTAGCATCGGGAGCATAGGACAAGGTTGCTGTGTTGTGATTACATCGGGCTGCCTGGGCGGGGGGAGTTTGGGGGTCTTTGGGGGGGGGGGGATTTTTGCACTACAGGGCTCCAGTCAGGGCGGGGGGAGTACAGTAGCTGTTTTTAGTGAGTAAAACACAGGAAAGGCCAGATATTTTTACCATGTAATTTCTACATATACTGCGCCCTCTGCTGGACCTTCCATATAAATACACCCAATTTGTGACGTCACTTTTTTTTCCAGTAAAGTTGAAGCCTGCCTGAACTACTAGTGTGTGTTCACTAGGAATTTGTCTAACTTTGCTTATGAAATAACATATTAAAAAACACAATTTGCCCGGAGTTCTCCTTTATTGTAAGCCTAGCATGGGGCATATCATGTCTATTGTTTTTTTTTACATTCCTGAGTAAGGTCAATGAACAAAAACAGTCTAAAAAGGTCTGAGGCACAAGCCCCAAGACATGTTCTGAATGCTCATTATTCTCTCCCAGGATACTACTTTATCATGAAACTAATACCTATAGATATATCAGTCCTGCCTCAGATATTGCTCCTGTCAATGGCAGCCCGCCCATCGGTCGAGCGCGGCGTACAACAGGCGTCTGCACCTTCTCCCTGGCGTACACCTCGGGCGTATCTTTGACAAATGTCTCCCATTGTGTGTGGCCAAAGCCCACTTATGGTCAGCAATAGCTACTCTGATGATAATCACAAGGATAATGCGCATACCTATTTGTTATGAAATTGGGATACGGCTTAAGCCAGACTTATGTAGGAACATGACCATACACATTTAGGTTTTGATCCGTTTTTTTTTTTAATTGTTATTCTGTTTTAAAGTTAAAACCAAGAGTAGGAGGAGTAATATCTGCCTTAAAAGGGTTATCCAGGCTTAGAAAAACCATGGTCGCTTTCTTTCAGAAACAGCACCACTCTTGTCTCTAGTCTGAGTGGGATTTTGCAATTAAAGTGTCACTGTCATTACAAAAAACTTTTCATATCTCATAGTTTTGATCAGTCTCTGGGTCTCAGTGTTTAGACCTATGCCTAACTTCACCATAGGCCCCGGGCTGTTCACCAAGCCTGGGCCCCCCCCCCCCTACCCTACTATAAATATGGCGGCACTAGCGTGGTCTTCATAGTATAGGATAGATAATATCATGGTGCCTTGATTTGTGCAAAACTGTAGTAAAAAAGCAGTGATTTTTTGCAAATCATGGCAGATATGTAGCCAGGAGATAATACACCCCTGAAAGTATAAGTCATTTTGGGTGGCCGCGGGCCCCCCAGGAGCTCAAGGCCCCGGGCTACCACCCAAAAAGGACCTATAATAATCCACTACTGCCCATGCCGATCAGGAGAAAGAGCGGGGAGAGAACCGTGATGCAGCACGACCACTCTCCACTTTGCGTTAGAGTTATATTGGAACTCTATGGAGCCAAACTCTTTTTTTCTAATTCAGAGCCGGAGAGGATGCGCTACAGCAAGGCATTTGCACAGAGCCTCTATCCCGGGAATGGCAGTCGGCATCAATGAATCTCACTAACTGCTGTCACTTCACATAGCAGCTGCTATGAAATTCCCCTTCAACCCAAGCTTCTTTGATAGTAGCACTTACTCTCCTCCAGCTCTCAAATGTGTTTCTTGTATGGTTAAATTCATCAAGCGTATGTTAGAGCGGTGAGTGGTGCAGCTCTGATGTCGGCCGTACACTAAGTGGTGGGATCGGAGCTTTAAGATGGAGGAGCGCTGCCTCTAAACTAACTAACTATTTTTTATTAGAATAGACATTACAGGAGGCTCAGTATGACTAGTGCAGGTGACTGGGGTATGAGCAGCCCTGCAGTTCCCATCAGAGCCATTGGTGGCAGCAAAACGGCTGTGCAACTCCTTACTGCTGCCACTCCATTCCAAGCCGAGAAGTAAAGCATGTGGCTACCAGCTTCTTCTGGCTTATTTTAATGATGGGTTGGCATAGATCTGTACCACCCAGAGTGGAATATGTGCCTCCATGCTGGAGCTGAAGATATTGCAGAAAAAAAAGTTTGGAGGTACACTATAAAGCATGCAACTTGTTGCTAAGTGATTACCAAAAGTAACCACCGCATGTTGGTTTTTAGAGCTTCATTTAATGAAATACCAGAAGTTATATCCAAAAGTTTGGCGAGTTTGCTGAGCTCTAAATAAGAAGCAGTTAGTTATACAAGGGCTTGTTCCTCTATCCACATGAAGCCATGATTTATGGATCTGGAATCCTGCATATGTAATCATATGATCATCAGAACATACACGACCTTCCACTATAAACATTATACCATAATTTAGAGGTCTCTTTTCCCCCCACAGGTTCCTCTGAGGATATGTTGCCCCTTGATCCGGTCACAGTTCTCTTATCCATCATAGTATGTATTTTCTTGGTAACTGTTCTATACAAAGTGAAGGAAGATGTTCCTCAGAATTATCCTCCTGGTCCAAAGCCATTGCCGATATTTGGAAATATGCTCGACTTGGATATTAATAGGCCATACTTATCATTTCAGAAGGTAAGATGCATACATCAATGACAGTTTAGTGATCTATCGATTCCTTTCAATGCCAATTATATCTATAAGGAAATCTTCCTACTTCTGATTATCCAGTAATTGGGAGACGTGTCCCAACCAGATCACTTCCTTGACCATCTAGTATGGATAAAATTCTTGATTTGTAATGGTTGTGTTAGCATGTTAGCAGAGCATCATGGGGTGGCCCTGTAAACTGAACCAGATTTACATATCATATTCCTATAGGCACAAATTGCCTGCAACCTTATTACCTCCGTTTCGGTGTGGCTGCACCTATAATACTGTGGTCATTAAAAAAAAAAAATGTATAAAAGTAAATAATTTTGCTCATATGGTAATATAAAAAAGTAGATAAAAAAAGAATAACTATATTAGTAATAAGGAAGGGATGAGTGTACTGCTGTTAGGACTAAGGAAAAACTGATCACCTACATAACTGTAACTTCCCTCTCGTCCTACCAGCAGAACAAATAGGGATTTAGCAAATAACAGCCACCATATGGGAGGGACCTTCCTGAGAAGTGGGATTCACAATAGCTCGCCCAAAGCCAGAGTACTGGAAAGACCTCAGGTCAGGTCTATAATGACTAAGAAAGGTCGAGTATGAACTCCAAGAAGCCGCCCTGAAGATGTCCTCAAGTGGCATGAGACTTCTTTCAGCTCATTAGATTGAGGCGGCTCTAGGGGAATGAGCTTTTACAAACTCAGTAGGTATCAGGTATTGAGAGACAAGCATCCTTGATCTATCTGCTTAAAGTGTACCCGTCGTTTAAAAAAAAAAAAACTTTTGACATGTCATAGAGACATGTCAAAAGTTTTTTTTGTTCCGGGTCTGAGCAATCTGAAACACATTTAGGGGGACTAGCGTACTTGTCTCCAGTCTTAAATGAAGCCCCGCCCCCTTTTCCCCGGCCGGATTTATTAAGAGACACACACCTCTTAGTAAAGAGCAGGTGTAGATTTTTGCTTGGTGTACGCCTGTTTCCAGGCATAAATTAGAAATGAGCAAGTTTACAGTAGGAATGAAGCACTTTGTTCCTACCAGCATTCTGCTCATCAGTCTATGAACTTTGAAGTGTGCTCCGCCCCCTGTCACTCCTCCCCAGGTGATGGGAAAAAAAGGATCCCATTCTGGGATACTTTTCACAGTATCCCAAGACTAGATCCATCTTTTTTCCAACACTTAGGGAGGAGTGGCACGGAGCAGAGCAGACCACCCGCAGCCTGATGAGCGGAACACAGATAGGAACACAGCGATTTGCTTAGTTCCTACTGTAAATTCACTCATCCCTAGAGCAAACCTTAGTAGCTTAGGTGTGGGAGGAGGTCACACCTGCTTCCCACTTTGTCGTGCGATTGGCTTACGCCAGGGAGAAAGCAAGAGTCTTTTCTACCGCACAAAAAGTGGGTTGCCCAGTGATAAATCTTTTTCTTTCAAATCAACTGGTGTCAGAAAGTTATATAGATTTGTAATTTACTTCTACTTAAAAATCTCCAGTCTTCCAGTTCTTATCAGCTGCTGTATGTCCTGCAGGAAGTGGTGTATTCTTTTAAGTCTGACACAGTGCTCTATGCTGCCACCTCTGTCCATGTCAGGAACTGTCCAGAGCAGGAGAGGTTTTCTATAGAAATTTGCAGCTGCTTTACAGCATATTTTATAGAAAAATTAAAAGTTGTCATTACTAGAGAATCAGGCAAAAATTGGCTTCGGAAAGTTTGTAAAATTTTGCTGCAATTTGTGTATGTTCACAAATCAAAAAGTTGCGATAAAACAGACAAACCATTGTAGCTGCCATCGTTTTACTATTACAAAGTAATGTTTTGTACAAGAGCTGTTGTTTTGAAATCAGGAAATTAGCCAGTCAATCATTCAATTTCATCCCAGGACAGCAGTGGACGTTGGTGGATCAGTGGTATAAAACAAGTTTGGACGAAAGTGGCGGCCCTCAGTAACACCCAAAGGTCAGGTGAATACCAGCCATGCTGCTATTGTAGAATGGATAGCTCAAGCTCCACAGCAGTCAGTAGTCAGCCTCAGAGCCAGGGTGGTAGGGGCAGCAAGTTTCCTCTGCCCATCTCCTGTCATGTCTCAAATCCACTTTGGACGACCATCAGAAAGAGAGCTCCTGTCAAGCCTCGCAGTCTCCCAGAGTCTCAGCCGCTGTACTCTGAAGATCTTTTGGAGGAATGTCGGGAAAGTGCCAAGATCCCTACCAATTTTTTTTTATATTCTGAATAACATGTAAAACAAATGAAACAAACATTTACAAACAGCTGAATATGTCACATTATACTGTAGAGTATAGCAATCAGCATGTGGTGTATAATGTATAGTGGGAACATAAACCTGAAAAAAACAGCAGCAGTTTGTAGATACAGGATGGAGCTGCAGATCCCCATAATACAGTAGTGTAGTACAACAGGCTAGAATAGAGAAGCAGGGCTGCTGTCAGAGGTCTGTGTGGTCACATGACAGCTAAGGGGAAGGGGTGTGTCCAGCATAGACCAACCAGGAAGTGAGAATCACAGAGCTGTGCAGGAGGACAGTGACAGAAACTTTTTTATACAGCAGTGTGAATGGCTGAGTGTAACTTTAGGCATATTTATAGCAGCAGTGTGTATAGCTGAGTGTAAGTGCAGGCACATTATAGCAGCAGTGTGTTTTACTGAGTGTAAGTGCAGGCACAGTATAGCAGGAATGGAGAGGATGGGAAACCAAAGGGCTGACAGAGACTGCAGGCAGGAATGAGCAGAGCAGATGTGGGCACAGTATAGCAGCACTCTCTGTTCAGGGAGAGAGGGGTTACAGCTATGAAAAGATGACCTCCACAGCCCTGTCCCCTGATGTAAGCCCCAGCTTGAAGTGGATCTGCTATGATTTGGAAGGTGAGGGAGACTTCCTGGGTCAGAGTACAGGGCTGTAGACCACGCTGTACAGACCATGTCCCTCCCCGACTTTCCCTCCCACCCAGTACAGGGAGCTCTTAAACCAAGTTACAATTTTGAAAAACTGTGAGGCCAAACGCTGTCAATCCGAGTTACTCTTAAACTAAGGTACCGCTGAACTTGCAACTGCAGCTAATGGAATAATGAGAGGAACTTTTCTCTGCATTATGACTGGCAGCTGCTGCTGGGGGTGTAAGCATTGTACTGTAAGTCTATGAGAGAAGACACAGATTGTTATCTAAATTACACTTCTTTATGTAGTAAGAAGATTTATGCTCTTATTATGATTTGTATTTGGCAGCTTGCTAAAAAGTACGGACCAGTGTTTAGTATAAAGGTTGGTTTTAAAAAGATGGTTGTGCTGTGCGGATATGACACCGTGAAGGAAGCTCTTTTCAACCACGCAGACGAATTTGTGGACAGACCAGATCGGCCTGTTTTCATGGATATCTCAAGAGGACACGGTAACATTTCCATTGAATATTTTCTAATAGTTTAGGTTCCAATTTGTGGACACTGTTAGATAGCTTGTTAGGTCAAGGAGATGCATGTTACCTTTTATATATCTGTCTGTGCTTCCATTATGGCAAAAAATGCTTATTCTCCAGTGCAAATAGTGAAAGGAACATCCCCAAGCTCTTGAAGGTTGAAATGTCTCCTCACTCCCCCTCCCATCCCTGCCCTGCTTACAAATCCTGCACCTGCTCACGATTGGTATGCACATTGCAGAAAAAAGATTTGGAAACAGGGCTCAGTGCTAGAAGTTGTCAATCAAGTGCAATCAAGGATCTTATTTTAGTCAATCGGCCCATGTTAAATAACCAGCGATCAGCCGACAAACAAAAAAGCCAATTTTTTGTTAAACCTGTCTTTTGTGCAGCCAATAATATTTATCACATGGCACCGATTAAATTTAATATATGGATGACTCAAGTCAAGAAGTCAAGTCAAGAAGTCAGAGTCAAGAAGAAAACTTTCCAGTACAAAGTCGATAAAAGGCTGATCTTTATTGTAGAATCCAGATAAAATCACATGGGTGGTAAAAAAAAAAGTTCACGCTAGATGCGTTTCGGCCATCATATGACGCGTTTCGAAGACATGTGTCTTCTTCATTAGATACATGGAAGTGCACTTCCATGTATCTGATGAAGAGGGCACATGTCTTCGAAACGTGTCAAATTTGTCCTTATTTAATCAATTCTTTTAACATTATTTAACCATCAAAAACTCTTTGTGGACAGCGCTGACCTAGAGTACCATACACATTTTTTTCTGATGTTTGTATACAGTATACTCTGACAATAAAGCTAATGCGGGATCACTCAGAGCCAGGCCAGGCACATACTTGTTTACTAAGGAGGTGTGTCAACAAGGGAAGAAACAAATAAATCCCATTTCGAAAATGGCTTATATCTTGGGAATTGGGCAACAGTATGATTATTAATGGAAACCTTTAGAGTCAGTGTGAAGGCGACAGTCTGGTGGTAGTGTGAACACTTTATTTTCGATATCTGCTGGTAAATTCACTTTAAAAATCATTTTATTTTTTGACTCACATTGCAGTATAATTTTGGCATAACAGCTAGAGATACTGTAAGTGAAGATTTTCGTTAAGATTCCCGAATTGAACCTTAACGAATTTCATTAAAACAGCCAAAACTATAGTAGCTACAATACTAGTATTACTACAGAAGGGGGAATTTGATAAAGCATGTAAAAGTGTCAAAAATTTTAAAATCACAATTTCAAAAAAATGTCAATCAGCCAGTCAATCATCCAATTTCCGCCATTTCTCTCCTCTCTATCCCTATATCACTCTGTTAGTCTCTCCCTGCTCTGCTGTAACTGCCTGCTGCCATCCTGCTCTCTCCTCCACACACAGCCGACTGGCCACCTCCATTACCGAACTGCCTTACAGGGTGAGGGGGAGGTGCTGACATCACAGAGGGGTCTGCAGCTGATTGAACGGGCGCTAGGGATTATAATAATAATAAATAATAATAATATTTATTTGTATAGCACCAATAGATTCCGCAGCACTTATTTAAATATATAAATACAATACAGGTTATATTTATATTAAATTATACAATGAATACATTTAAATATTAAAATACAGAATTAGAGACCTGCTCTCGGGAGCTTACAGACTAGGATTACTGGGGGTGACGAGAGGCAACAAGGGCCTTGTCTTGTCAATGTTCCAGTCAATGTACATAGAATCTCAAAGAGCTTATAGGTGATTGGGCGAGACGGTCACACGCCATTTTCTGAGCTCAGGTATAAAGTACAGTGTAGATGGCACCAAAGGGAATACGGAGAGGATGCAGAAGGGATAGCAATGAGGGAGACAAGATTAGGAAATGTTATAAGCACACCTGAAGAGATGAGTCTTCAGAGCGCGCTTGAAACTGGGGGTGTTGAAAATTAATCTGAGCTCTTTGGGTAGGGCATTCCAGAGAACTGGTGCAGCACGAGAGAAGTCTTGGAGGCGGGAGTGAGAGGTTCTGATTATAGAAGAGGTTAGTGAGGTCATTAGCAGAACGCAGAGCACGGGAAGGATGGTAGGTGGAGATGAGGGAGGAGATGTATGGAGGGGCAGAGTTGTGAAGCGCTTTATGGGTGAGGGTGAGGAGTTTGAACTGTGTTCTATATTTAATGGGTAACCAGTGCAGTGACTGGCACAGGGCGGAGACATCAGTATAGCGGCTGGATAGGAAGATGAGTCTGGCTGCTGTGTTTCGGATAGACTGGAGAGGGGAGAGCTTAGAGAGAGGAAGACCGATTAGTAGGGAGTTACAGTAGTCAAGACGGGAGTGAATCAGGGCGACAGTCAGAGTCTGAGCGGTGTCAGTGGTGAGAAATGGATGGATTCTGGAGATGTTTTTGAGATGTAGGTGACAGGAGCGTGCAAGAGCTTGGATATAGGGAGTGAAGGATAGATCAGAGTCTAGCATAACCCCCAGACATCGAGCTTGATGCACAGGATTTATGCTAGTACCACAGGTTTATTAGAGGGAGGGAATACGAGAAGTTCAGTTTTAGAGAGATTAAGTTTGGGAACGAGAGAGGTCTTAGTGTTAGAGAGAGCAGATAGACAGTCACTAGTATTTTGCAGTAATGCAGGGGTGATGTCACGGGAAGAAGTGTATAGAAGTGTCATCAGCATAGAGGAGGTATTGCAGGCCAAACCTGCTAATGGTCTGTCCGATGGGGGCTGTATAGAGGGAGAAGAGGAGGGGACCCAGGACTGATCCCTGGGGAACCCCAACATAGAGAGGTAAGGGAGAAGAAGTAGAGCCCAAGAAGGATGCACTGAAGGAGCGGTCAGAGTGGTAGGAGGAAAACCAGGAGAGAACAGAGTCCTTAAAGCGTAACTGTCATTTCAGGGCCATTTTTCTGAAAACATTAAATATCAACAGTACAAGCGATTTTAAGAAACTCTGTAATAGGTTTTATGTACTAAAAGAGTTTCCTTCTGTAGTGAAAAAGCAATCTCCCAGCCTCCCCCCTCACATCAAATGAAGCAGGATTTCTGTCTCCATTATGTGGCTATGGAGAGGGGAGGGGCTGTTAGGAGGGACTGAGCACGGAGGATTTCTACACAGCACAACACCGTGCAATCAGTAAGTTCATAGATAAGCACTGATCTTTCTGACACCTGAATCCTGCGTTTTAGGTGCCCAGAGAGTCTACAAACAGCTAACCTTCATGTCACCTCTTCCTGCTCCCTCATCTCCCTCAGCCCCTCCCCCCTTCATAGGATTACAATGGAGAGAGCAGAGCCCGTCTTCACTGGCTTCTCTGTAATGAAGACGTGTTTGCCTGATAATGCACAGATAAGAAGTCAGGGGGGGAGGCTGGGAGATTGCTTCTTTGGCTTTTTTGGCTGATGAAACCTATTACAGAGTTTCTTAAAATCGCTTATACTACTGATTTCTGCAATAAAAAAAAAACATGACAGTTATGCTTTAAGACCAAGAGAGCTGAGCATGGAGAGGAGGTGCTGGTGGTCCACAGTGTCAAACGCCGCTGAAAGATCCAGGAGAATCAGAACGGAGTAGTTTCCTCGTGACTTGGCCTTCAGGAGGTCGTTTGACACCTTGGTGAGAGCAGTTTCAGTGGAGTGAAGGTGTCGGAAGCTGGACTGTAGAGGGTCAAGAAGAGAGTTGTCAGAGAGATAGCGGGTTAGGTGAGAGTAGACAAGATGTTCCAGGAGTTTAGAGATGATGGGGAGATTGGAGACAGGTCGATAGTTGGCTGCACAGGATGGGTCTAGAGATGTTTTTTTTCAGTAGTGGGGTAATTAGAGAGTGCTTGAATGAGGAGGGAAAGATACCAGAGGAGAGGGAGTGGTTGAATATTTTGGTGAGGTGAGAAGTGACAGCAGGAGAGAGGGACTGGAGGTGTGAGGGAATGGGGTCACTAGGGAAGGTAGTGGGACAAGAGGAGAAGAGGAGTTTGGCGACTTCTTCCTCTGTCACTGGATCAAAAGCAGATAGTGAAGAGAAGGTGGGAGAGGGGATGGGATCTATGGGGCTTTGGGGCTGGGAGTTGATGTCGGAACGGATGGTGTCAATTTTAAATTTGAAATAGGAGGCCAAATCTTCAGCGCAGAGGTCAGTGATAGGTTTTTTTGTTTTTTCGTGAATTTACTCAACGAATCGGCGGGAAATCGATTCACAGAACAACAAATCTTGATTCGCTTAATTCGCTTTGCTTATCTCTAATAATAGCAATAGTAAATTTGCCAAGGCTTTCAATGAGGACTCCAGTGGCAACCGATTGATATAAAATTAAAAAAACTCAAATTTTCCTCCAAGACTCCTTGCTTAGTAAGATCAAATTATTAATTTGGGTCTTTTTAAAATAATTTAATTTTATACAGAGGTAGAAAAAAAGAAGGTGGGTGATGACGGGCATAGGTTGTATTCACTGTCTATTCTTCAGGAGTTATCTTCACAAATGGACATAACTGGAAAACCATGAGACGGTTCACTGCTTCTACACTACGGGGATTTGTTTTTGGGAAAAGAACCTTAGAAGACAAGATCAATGAGGAATCCGATTATTTGGTGGAAACACTTAAATCCTATAGAGGTAAAAAAAAAAAAATCCTCTTATTACACTAAAGCTGATTTGTGTATATGTGCTTCCTATGTAAAGGAGTATAACTGCAATAATACTGCTTCTATGTACAAGAATATAACTACTATAATACTGCTCCTATGTACAAGATTATAACTACCATAATACTGCTCCTATATACAAGAATATACTACTATAGGGCTATGTTCACACTATGTAAGAGACAGGCTGTTCTGTGACCCGGCAGGGTCACGGAACAGCCGGTCTCTGCAAAGTGAGCACAAGCAGGGAAGGGAGGCCATAGAATGGCCCTGCATCCCCAATGTCAAAGGACCAAACTCCAAGGGGCCCCCCAAACCAGCAGGCAATGCCGACAGAGAAAGTGGCCACCAAGCAACACAAGTGTGAACAAGGTCTTACTGCTTACCACTGCACCAGAGATAGAATTGGAGAAATAGGAGGTTCTTACCATGTGTGCACAGGTGCCTCCTGTCAATTGGGGTCACATGGGTCTTACCAGGAGGAGTGCTAGCCACTCAGAAAAGGGAGAAAAGTAAAATACGGACATGGAGAGAGAAAGGAGCAGCTGCACCTCACACCTATGGCTGACACTAATGTCTCTTGGCTACATTTAAAGACCAACACCAGGATGTTGGTATATAATTTGATCAAACCATATTGCCTCATGTACCACGTGCAGGTTTTGGGGGGGGGCTTGGAGTCTTGTCCTGTGACAGTGAGGTTGTAGGGCCATTCTGTGGCCTCCCTTCCAGCCTTTTTTCCAGCCAATCAGTGCAGAGTACATAGAAGTGTCAGAAACGTCATTGCTGAGGTGTACAGGTCTCATTAGCTGCTAAAATCACATGACCATTTCATATAAAAGTCACTGCGTTCTGGATGCCATTTTCTCCTCATTCACTATGCTGTACAGACTATCTCACTGTATCATTGTCTCCCCACATGCATCCATTTCGATTAGTCACTGTGCTGTGTTCTGGACGCCATTGTCTCCTCACTCACTGTGCTGTAAAGACTGCTATCTCAGTGTATCATCGTCTCCCTGCATGCAGCCATTTTGATTAGACAGATAGGTAGTGAGATTAACAATATTACTGAGAAAGGTATTGAGATTAGTAGGTTGTTTATCAAGGTTAGGCTAGCATATTTGCAACAAGCATTTTCCTGTCCATAGACAGCATTGCAGTCACAGCAATATTTAGCTTTGGGATTGCAGGCTGCAGATTGGATTTGCCAATTTTTACATAGTGCCCTACTAAGTGTATTTTGGTCTGCTCACATTTCTTATACAGTAATTAAACGTACATCTCATTTGTGTACGTGCATGTGCTTAGTTATTACAGCTCTATTCCTACAAGTTGAAAAATGTCCTCTGTCGGTCAGGAAACATACGAAATAGTAGACATCTGTTATACAGTAATTAAACGTACATCTTATTTGTGTATGTGCATGTGTTTAGTTATTACAGCTCTATTCCTATAAGCTGAAAAACATCCTTTGTCCGTCAGGAAACATATGAAATAGTAGACATCTGTTATATAGCAATTAAACATATGTCTCGTTTATGTACGTACATTTGTTTAGTTATTACAGCTCTATTCCTATAAGCCGAAAAACGTCCTCTGTCCGTCAGGAAAAATACGAAATAGTAGACATCTGTTATACAGTAATTAAATGTACATCTTGTTTGTGTACGTACATTTGTTTAGTTACAGCTCTATTCCTATAAGCTGAAAAAGGTCCTCTGTATGTCAGGAAAAATAAGAAATAATAGACTGTTATCTATTATACAGTAATTAAACAAACATCTTTGTGTATGTGCATTTGTTCAGTGATTACAGCGGTATTCCTATCAGCTGACATATGTTCTTTGTCCGTCATAAAAAATACAGAATACTTCACATCTGTTATACCCAGTAATTAAACGTACATCTTATTTGTGTATGTGGATTTATCGAGAGTTGGTAGATGGTGAGAACCAGAGGTGGTAGGCGAGCAATATCAGGTGTAGGAAGGGGAGATAGAGGTAGTGCGCAAGGCACTGCTTCCAGTGTTCCGGCCAACATACAAGCGAGAACATCGTCAGTAGCCTGTCCTCTTCTGATAGGTTTCCTGTGCGCCTTATTAATGAACAGTGTCGTCAATCTGTTCTTCAGTGGTTATCGGATCCTGAATCAAGCACTTTGACCTCCTCTTCCTCTCAGTGACTGCCACAAATGTCATCATCATCATCATCAATCCAACTGGAAGAAAACATGGGTAGAATGTCCCTACCCAATATACAGGCCACTGAAAATAATCCAGATTCTGAAGAGCTCTTTGACCACACAATGCAGTTGGGGTCAGAAGGCGGTCCAAAAGATCAAGAGTCCAAAGAGGATGATTTAAGGCCCTATTCCACGGAACGATTATCGTTCGTATTCGGCCGATATCGGCTGCTACGGACGATAATCGTCCAGTGGAATAAAGTGCAACGATCAGCCGACATCGTTCATGTCGGCTGATCGTTGCAGTCGCTTGTTTTTCAACATGTTGAAAAACAAGCGACTGATATAGCAGCGATCTGCTGCCGTCGCTCCGTTGAATAGGAGCATCGGCAGCAGCCGCTGCTATATCCTATGGGCTGCCCGGACGATCAGCGATCCCCCGGGCAGCCCCCCCCCCGCAGCTCCCTGCCGCCCCTCCCGCACTCACCCGCTCGCTGCAGCCGCGTTGAATAGCTCAAACTCGACATTTTACTGTTTGATCATCACTACTCCTATGTAGAAGAATATAACTACTATAATACGAACATGGAGAGAAAGGAGCTGCTGCACCTTACACCTATGGCTGGCACTAATGCCTCTCGGCTACATTTAAAAACCAACGCCAGGATGTTCGTATATAATTTGATCAAATCATATTGCCTCATGTACCATCTGCAGGTCTCTTGGTTCACATGAGTCCCTACACTAAATCAACACTGGGTCCTTCAGTGATCGCCAACCCCTGCAAGGCAAGCAACAACAGGGCGGGGGGCAGAATAGCCCTGCAGCCCCAGTGTCACAGGACCAAACCCACTGGGCCCCCTCACACCCCACAGGCACCCACCAAGCAACACACGTGTGAACAAGTGCGATGTGCAGCCATTTCTGTCCTCCAGGCTTGTGCTTATAACTACAATACGGCTCCTATATACAAGAATAGAACTACTTAATTATTGCTCCCTATGTACAAGAATATAACTACTATAATACTGCCCCTATATACAAGAATATAACTACTATAATACTGCTCCTATATACAGAAATATAACTACTATAATACTGCCCCTATATACAAGACTATAACTATTATAATACTGCCCCTATATACAAGATTATAACTACTATAATACTGCTCCTATATACAAGAATATAACTACTATAATACTGCTTCTATATACAAGAATATAACTACTATAATACTGCCTCTATGTACAGGAATATAAATACTATAATGCACAAGCAAGGAAGATAAGAAACCTAAAGCACTCACCAAAGTCTTCAGCGGTTTATTTCAACACATCCACACAGGGAGGGGTAGAGATGAAACAGGTGCGGGAACTAGTTAGCAGAGACGCTCCCGCACCTGTTCCATCTCTACCTCTCCCTGTGTTGATGTGTTGAAATAAACCGCTGAAGACTACAGCATCGGTGAGTGCGTCAGATTTCTTATCTTCCTTGCTTGTGCCATATACAGTGTCCAGTTTCACTGCAGCACCCCGTTTTATAGTCCAGCGGACCTACAACATTTGTGTCCCAGCGGTCATCCACAGCACAGCTTTACCCAGCCGTTGCTAGTAGTGCCGGCCCTATCTTCTCCTGTATAAATACTATAATACTGCTCCTATATCCAAGAATATACCTACTATAATACTGCCTCCTATATACAGGAATATAACTACTATAATACTGCTCCTATATACAAGAATATAACTATGATACTGCTCCTATGTACAAGAATATAACTACTATAATACTGCCCCCCGATATACAAGAATATAACTACTATAATACTGTCCCTGTGTACAAGAATATAACTACTATAACACTGCTCCTATGTACAAGAATATAAGTACTATAATACTGCTCCTATATACAATATAACTACTATAATACTGCTCCTATATACAAGAATATAACTACTATAATACTGCTCCTATACACAAGAATATTACTACTATAATACTGCTCCTATACACAAGAATATTACTACTATAATACTGCCTCCTATATACAAGAATATAACTACTATAATACTGCTCCTATATACAAGACTATAACTACTATAATACTGCTCCTATATACAAGAATATAACTACTATAATACTGCTCCTATGTACAAGAATATAAGTACTATAATACTGCTTCTATATACAAGAATATAACTACTATAATATTACTCCTATATACAAGAATATAACTACTATAATACACAAGCATATAGATGTGCTGGCACTATCAGCAAACCGTGGTATCCTAAGATTATTTGTATGTCCAGGTTGAGTGACCTGACGTGATAGGGAGCGTTGTGATCTCCGTTTACTGAGTGATCTCAGTACGGTGTCTGCATAACAGTGGTGCTCAGCTTGAGTAAGAATACAGTTCATTCAATAAGCACAAGCCTTTGAGTTAGACAGTAGAAATCAGGGGCACTCACCGGTTTAATGCAGTAATCGTGGTTTATTTACAAGATGTCATCATGCAGGCACATTCAGGGCAGGGAGAGACAGGTCCAAGGGTGCTGTGCACCGTGGCTTTCCCGCTGAGATGAAGCGGGAACTGCCTCCTATATACAAGAATTTAACTACTATAATACTGCTACTATATACAATAATATACCTAGTATAATACTGCTCCCTATATACAAGAATATAACTACTATAATTCTGCTCCCTATATACAAGAATATAACTACTATAATACTGCCTCCTATACACAAGAATATACCTACTATAATACTGCCCCTATATACAAGAATATAACTACTATAATACTGCTCCTATATACAAGAATATAACTACTATAATACTGCTTCTATATACAAGAATATAACTACTATAATTCTGCTCCCTATATACAAGAATATAACTACTATAATACTGCCTCCTATATGCCTGTGCTCACATGTCGGTACCTTATGTCTTTCCCACTCTGTGAGTGCAGCAGTGGTAAGTGTAATACTATATCCATACTTGTGTCGTTTGGGGGCAGCCTCCCCTGTCGGTGGTGCTGACCGGGTTCTGGTGGGGCTTTTTGGGTCTGGTCCTGTGACATGGGGGTTGCAGGGCCATTCCAGGGCCCTCCTTCCCTGCACGTGCACGCTTTGCGGGGGTGGCGGTCACTGACCAACACAGTGTGGAGTCAGAGTAGGGACCCGCACGTTGGTACACGGGGCTATTATGGCTTGATCAAATCATATACAGACACTCTGGTGTTGATTTTTAATATAGGCCTAGCGGCATTAGTATCAGCCATAAATGGGATGTGCAGCCGTTCCACTCTCTCCAGTTTCCGATAACTACTATAATACTTCTCCTATACACAATAATATAATTACTATAATACTTCTCCTATATACAAGAATATAACTACTATAATACTTCTCCTATATACAAGAATATAACTACTATAATACTGCTCCTATACACAATAATATAATTACTATAACACTGATCCTATATACAAGAATATAACTACTATAATACTTCTCCTATATACAGGAATATAACTACTATAATACTGCTCCTATATACAGGAATATAACTACTATAATACTTCTCCTATATACAAGAATATAACTACTATAATACTTCTCCTATATACAAGTATATAACTACTATAATACTGCCCCCTATGTAATAACAATAATAATAATAATATTTATTTGTATAGCGCCAACAGATTCCGCATCGCTTATTTAATTATATAAATACATTACAGGTTATATATTAAATTATACAATGAATAAGTTACAATACCAAATTAGTGACCTGCTCTCAAGAGCGTACAGACTAGGATGACTGGGAGTAACACGAGAGGCAACAAGTGCTTTATTTGTCAATGTTCCAGTCATTGTACATGGAATCTCTAAGTGCCTATAGGTGAATGGGCAAGCCAGTCACAAGCCATTTTCTAAGCTCAGATGACAAGGACAGTGTAACTAGCACCAAAGAAGTTATAGAGAGGATGGAGAGGGGATAGCAAAGGGAGACGAGATTACGAAATGTTATAAGCACGCCTGAAGAGATGGGTCTTCAGGGCACGCTTGAAGCTAGGGATGTTGGAAATAAGTCTAATGTCTTTGGGTAAAGAGTTCCAGAGAAGTAGTGCAGCACGAGAGAAGTCTTGGAGGCGGGAATGAGAAGTTCTGATTAAAGAAGAGGTTAGTGTAAGGTCATTAGCAGAACGCAGAGCGCGGGAAGGATGGTAGGTGGAGATGAGGGAGGAGATGTACAAGAATATAACGGCTAAAATACTGCTCCCATATACAGGAATATAACTACTATAATACTGTCCCTATGTACAAGAATTTAACTGCTATAGTATTGCCTCTAGGTTCCTAAACAATGTTTTACTTACTTTTTATTCTTACTTTAGGTGAACCCTTTGACAATACTATGATACTGAACGCTGCTGTCGCTAATGTCATTGTATATATAACAGTCGGCCATCGCTTCGATTATGATGATCCAAAACTGCAAAGACTTTTGTCCTTAGTAATGCATACCATGGAGATTTTTGGTAGCCCCATGGCCTTGGTAAATTTATTGTTTTCACAATGTTTTTATGTAATCTGTGGTTCAGATGTCGGCAGTTGAGGTATTGCTATAAATAGGCTACCTGCTTCATACACAGGGTGCAGAGCAAAGCCTGGTGGGACTGTCTGAGTCTCTTTGGGCCCTGGCATATTGTTACAGGGTTATGAATATTAGAATATCAATATTCCTATTAAATATTAATAATTAATATTCATAAATGAATATTAATATCCTAAGGCGGATATTAATATTTCCTATTAATAAATACAGCACTGATAATCACTCTTGAGATTATGCATGTGGTATTATTAATATAACTCCTGTTTATGATTCCATTAAGGTGCAATATTGACCCTAAATGTCTAATCAGACCATTAACAATCAATATTACAATACAGTACAGTCTCAGCAATGCTAGACTGTATTGTATTGAGACACACCTTAATCGTACCTAACGTTCCCCTTATTCCTATACAGCTACTACACTACTATACCTGTGCTTGTATAACAGATTGAGACAATACCGTATTAATAATAATCCAATATTTATTACACACTCAATCTACTCTATACAAATTACATACAGTATAATTAAAACAATAATAATAATCTACAACCCCTCTATATTTCCCCACCCGCGTATCTAATACACACACACACACAATACTTTACGAACCCACCCAGACCTATCACCAGACTATCCCTAAAAGGGGGGTAAGCAAGTGGTTAACAAAGGGACAAGGAATGAAGGGGTTCAGTGGTAACAGAGGGGATTGTTAGGGGGGGGGGAGAGAGAGAGAGAGAGAGAGAGAGGGAAGCAGGGGGGATACTTAGACCACTTCTTGTGTAGGGATGATCCTGTGGAGCAGATGGTCTGTTGGTTTCAGTGGGGAAGATGGAACTCCCACTTGTTGGTCTTGGTGGGCAAGATGGATCTGACTAGGGCTACCTCTGGTGGTCTATTTAAACTTCCCAAGGGGGGCGTACCCAAAGCTACGTGCCCGAGCATTGACGCAGAGAGATGATGTCACCATGCTCATGTACGTACAGGTATTTGTGCCCGTGCACAGTTGTGCCCAGGGTTGTGGTGGGATACAGATGTTATAAAGGAATACAGCTATCTAGGAGATAAAGGATCAAAAGACCCCTGTCTTCCTGTATTACATGGTGTAGTAACAAAGATCAATGATCCCAGAGAGAGATATGGTCCTATAGATTGTGTGAATTGCACCCTACAACAAAAGGGTCTGTGTGATTACAGTAAACATACCTGTGTTATTCAGGAGATGCCACTGTAATAAACAGTTGTCCTTATTGTTCTCCTCCCTAGCCCAGCAGACATATACATTCCTCTGGGAGGGGGCTTTTGATCATTCTGGGCCCTCTCTCTCTTCTGGGATAAAAGATTATATATACATATATGATATTTATAAGGTGGTGCATATATATATATATATATATATATATATATATGCACCACCTTATAAATATCTAGGGGATACACTCCCCCTGCTACACTGTCTATGAAATGCCAGTTTTTGTATCATGGAAACCTACGGTGCCCTGGACCTGGCCTAAGATCTATACAGGTTCCACAAATTTAATGAGGTTCTAGAACAGTCATGTCAAACTCTGGCCCGCGGGCCAAATCTGGCCCCCAGTGCCATTAATTTTGGCCCGCCAGGCAATTCAGAGTTGAATTACATCTGGCCCCCCATGGCTACTATAAACGAGACTATGGAGGAGGGCTGGCTACTATATGAGACTATGGGGAGAGCTGGCTACTATATGAGGCTATGGTGGAGGGCTGGCTACTATATGAGGCTATGGTGGAGGGCTGGCTACTATATGAGACTATGGGGAGAGCTGGATACTATATAAGAGGCTATGGTGGAGAGCTGGTTACTATATGAGACTATGGGGAGAACTGGCTACTATATAAGTGGCTATGGTGGAGGGCTGGTTACGATAGGAGACTATGGGGAGAGCTGGCTACTATATAAGAGGTTATGGTGGAGGGCTGGCTATTACATGGGTTGGGGTTTAATCATACCACAGCAATTTATCATGTCATTTATCATAGTGCACAGTGCTGGGAGACGCACACCACTGACAGTGCCAGGACCGCCACATTTGCGCTTCAATAATTATCAAGGTTGGCCCGCGACTTTGTCCAATTTTTTAATTTTGGCCCACTGTGTATTTGAGTTTGACACCCCTGTTCTAGAACCTCAATGTCTTTGATTTCATTCATTCTTGGTGTGGAAGAGATCCTTTTTAAGTAGCTTGATATTTCTTTAGAAAAGACTAGAAAAGTAGGATTAGGTTCTTTGCAGAAGTCAGCGGAAAGTTAAAGTCTAGCTATTGAGGGAAGAAGAAAGTACTCCTCACTCCGAACTTGTTGCTAACTAACCACTACTGGAACTGCAACTGTTTTAAACCAGATTCCTTCCCACTATTATGGGACTTCTCTCATACGCACTTACAAACGTAACCATTACATGAAAGCAGAACACTTTAGACGGTTCACAATATTTTAACACATGAGGATGAATACTGGTGAATACTAGATTTGTTATTGGAGTCCAATAGTAAGCAGGCTTTGCTTGAATCTGCCTTCAATTTAGCGGTAGTGGATTGATTATTATGGAGCACAAGTTATGTGAATTTTGGTCAGAGAAACATTAACAGTGTGCTGTCTGTCTCGAACCCAGTAATAGCAAAATAGTCACAGTAGGCATATAATAGCCACAGCCTATAAGGCTGCGAATGACCAGAGAAGTGGTAAATTAGAGGGCATGGAGGACAGCTGATATCTCCGATTGTGGACGAGAAAAGAACTTGGTACTTTCTGTACTAAACTGTAACCAAAGAGACAGAGTGGTGTTATACTTAGCCGCAAGCCTTTTGGAGTGTGCAACTACGGTAGCTACTCCATTCTGCAAAAGGAAGGATATTTCTGCAAGCCAGTCCTGGATTTCGGGGAACTGTCTGTGTGGTAGGTCGGTAGGGTGCGATGGTTGAGCGCTTCAAGGGAGCTTAGGGTCACTTGGGCACTTGTCACGGTGGCCTGGAGTGGTGTTAGACCCACCCTGGGCTGTTGGTAGCGCCATTCACAGAAAGAAAGCCAAAGTGTTTTGTTTTGTGTAGGTGCAGCTGCTTAAGGAGCAGACCAGAGTCCTGTGCCTTTTGGTTAAAAAAAAAAAAAAAACTTTACTGAATAATATATCAGTGCAAATAATACAAGAAATTCCAAAGTGCAAATCTTTACAGAGAACTTAGGTGCTGACAGTTGAGGTAAAACCAGTGCTTTTTGTAGTAGGTGCTTTGTAGTACAGAGAGGAGAGAAGTTGCCAGGAGAGGAGCCCTGCCCAATGTAGTAAGTGTGCTCTGCCAGAACAGGTGCACAAATAGAAGAGATAAGAGAATACTCGTACTCGCGGTTGCCTATACTGGACTGAACTGCCTTATGCCCCCTATTTGCAGCATACCCATCCTAAGTAGGTAGTACGAGCCCCAGACGTCGGTTATCTGGGTGTAACAGTCTTCCAAGGTTTCCCAGCCATCCTGCGCTGTGCGGTAGGATACATAGACCTTTTCCTGGTAGCTTTGTCCTACTGGGGTCAGTTCCTCTTGCTTCAGGTAACTGCCCTTCACTTTTTAGAGAGGTTCCTGGCATGGGCAAGGTGTTTCCTATTTGGCTTCTCTCCCCTTAGTAGAGCTTAGCATTGCATATTTGTCTTATTTACTTGCATAAAGAATGTCTGTTTCTGTGTCCCTGTCAGGGGTCCTGGCCAAAGCCAGGCCCTGGCTTAACTTCCACAGAGACTAGTCTGTTTTTGCTTCCTCACATACTGAGAGCTATCTAAAGACTCACTGAGAACCAACTCTCTTCCTACCACCAGAGACTAACTTCTCCTACTAGTCACATCTAGTGGGGAAAACACAATACTACATCTCCCATTTGTGTGAACCTGAGGGAGTGACTTACCAAGGTGCCATAGACAGTACCCTGTGGTGGGACACCACATGTGCTGTTCCACAAATTTAGCATAACAGAGCTTGCCGATATCAAATGTAAAGTAAAGTAGAAGTAAAAAGACATTGAGAGATATTTAAGTGACAGTATAGACAGTAACAGGTTAACAGGGTAACTTTCTAATTGTATTTCAGGTAGTTTAAAAACAACATTGAAGCATGGTTTAGTGGGCATTTCTTCAAGTATGGGTCAGCGTACCTTTATCTTGATTAAATCTCCACCAGTTTTCAGAGGCCTCTGGAAATATCAGTTGAAGGACTGTAGGGACCAGACACCAATGTGTTCAAAGTTTAAAAAGAAGTCTCTTGCGTCTTGCAAGAGATCAATGTCTTAACTCCTTAATGACGTACACCCCTGCTGTCTGGGCCTTAACCCTCACCCTCAATGACGGCGGCGTTAAAGTGTAAGCATCTCCTGTCACTTACTGATCGGGACCCCCGCAGACACGTCCTGATCGCATGGCCTGACTGTCTCTTACCATCCTCCGTGCAGTCAGGTCTTCAGTCTTCTAATAGTCTGCCACAGGCAGGCTGTATCGGAAGATCACAGATGACACTGATCCCTGCTATGCTATGGCATAGCAGTGATCAGTGTGTTAAAACTAATATATGTATGCAAAAGTACCCTAAGGGGACTTAAAAAGTGTAGAAAAAAATCAACAAAAGTTTTAAAAAATGTCCCAAAGTCCCTTCCCCAATAAAAGTGAAAATCATCCCCCTTTTCCCATTTTATACATAAAACACATAAAAATAATGAAAAAATTAAAAAAGTTAACTAACATATAATATACCGTAGTGTGTGCAATCGTCCAATCTATTAAAATAAAACATTATTCCCGCACAACAAACGGCGTGAACAAAAAGCAGTAAAAAAACACAGGATTGCTTTTTTTAAATTACAAATGAAAAATTAAACTAGAAAAAAATTAGAGATCATGGCGCAAAAAATTATGCCCCCTATGACACCATTGGTTAAAAAATAAATGCGCTATAAAGGTCACAATAGGGTTCATTTTAAATATACCTATTTGCAAATAAAAAGTTTTAATGCTAAAAAAAATACTAAAACGTTAGAAAACCTAGTAAACATGCATAATTGGCGAAACTATGTAAAGTGCTGTCTATCAAATTCCCCGCTACAGCTTCTCATATATAATATTGATTGTTTGTGGTATGTTTCCAAGAATAGAGTATAGAACAGCAAAGCGTCAGACAAATGTTTTCAAAACCAGTGAGCGGTCACAATACATTTAGGAATTTTATGTGTGAATTGAAAAAATTATATAACTGGAGATATTCCATGTATCTTATTGAGGATTGTAAATCAGATCTGAAAGAGGTATAATAGTCTAGGGCTGATGGGCTTTTCACAGGGGCGTAGCTAGGATTTATGGGGCCCATAGCAAAAAACTGTATGCCCCCCCCTCCCCTACACACACACATACACACATATTATTTATATATATATATATATATATATATATATATATATATATATATATATATATATATATTATATATATATATATATACACTCGGTGATGTGGCAAAAAAAATTCTCTTGTGGCCAGAGGCAGAATCCTATGGTTATATACATAGGTGCGGGACTAACTTTTGCTTACCCCTTTTTTACTGCAATGTGTAAGTGACCCAGTGTTCGCTTACATTCTGCAACACAAAAAAAGGTTAATACAGAAGACAATTAGCTCTCTCCTTCTCTACTCCTGCACTGAAAACTTCTGACCTCTGCAGGAACTCAGAGAACAGAGGTCAGAGGTTATCAGAGTAGTCAGGCAGAGAGTTAATTGTCTTCTGTATTAACCCTTTTTTTTTTTTTTTTTTTTTTTTGCCGCATGTTAGAGAACACTGGGTCACTTACACACTGCAGTAAATAAGGGGTTAAGCAAAAGGACACAGTAGGCTCTTATCTTCCCTGGGCCCCCTCCCTCCATGGGCCCCATAGCACCCACCTTCCCTGCCTCTATGGTAGCTACGCCACTGGCTTTTCATGTGATACACACAAATGTGTAATAACTTTTCTTTCTTCTAAACAGTTGTACAACGCCTTTCCATCCCTGATGCGTTGGCTTCCAGGAAGTCACAAAACCCTTCGACCGACCACTGATGAATTACGTTTATTTATTAGAGAGGTCTTCATTAAACAAAGGGATCAACTGGATGTCAATGACCAGAGGACTCTTATAGATTGTTTTCTGGTCAAACAGAAAGAGGTAAAGTTATAACATAGACATGGTAGCATGGGGCACAGTGTGTTTCATGGATCTGATTATCTGGTGCTGTTGGATTTCACCCATTTTGCTATCTACAATATAGGTCATCAATCACACTACACAGTGAATGTTGGCTCTGTTCACTTTGAAGTGGTGGTGAGACATAAATGCAGTTCCGGGCACAGCCAATACACAGTGAATAGATCTCTATTCACTATGTAGGGCAAACGTGAAACAGCTGATTGGCAGGGATGTTGGGCGTCAGCACCCCGATGGTCTGTAATTGATGAACCATCCATTCAGTTTTACCCTGAAACCATTTTAATTGTCCAGTTCAGTTAGGAGAAGAAAAGCCAAGGACACTCACCCGTTAGTTGTGAAGATTTATTTATTTCATAGTGCAATAAAATCAACGGATTGCACACTGATCAGAGCAGACGCCATCCTATGCTATAGTGTGGTCATGACCACACTATAGCATAGGATGGCGTCTGCTCTGATCAGTGTGCAATCCGTTGATTTTATTGCACTATGAAATAAATAAATCTTCACAACTAACGGGTGAGTGCCCTTAGCTTTTCTTCTCCTAACTGAACTGTATAACGATGTATAGTGCACATTAAAAGGAGCACCCCCGCCAGTGATCCACATAAGTCCATCATACGTCCGGCCACATCACCTGACCAAGTACTAGGAGTAGTGCCGGTGAAACCTCTCCACACACCATTTTAATTGTCTACTTCACAGAGCAAAGAGTGGTCATGATCCTTGAACAGTAATAGTCATGGTCCTTCTGCGAGCACCCATATAATAGTTGACTTAAAGGTGTTTTCCAGATAAAATGTACTGATGAGCTACATAGTGAGTGTATTTTCAGCCCTCCAGCTGTTGCAAAACTACAATTCCCATCATGTCTGGACAGCCAAAGCTAAAGCTGGAGGGCCGAGGGTTCCCCATGCCTGGTGTAGACAAACTCCATTCACTGTGTAGTGCGGGTGCCAAACAGCTGATCTGCACAGGTGCCAGGTGTCCTGTGTACAGCTCATCAGTACATTTTAGCTAAAGAACCCCTTTAAGCTAAGAAAATGGGCCTCACTTACCAAAAATGTGTCAATTTTAAGCCGTTATGCTGTTGTTTCTGTTTTTCCCACGTCAAATTCATCTAAGGACCCATGTCCTTAGCAACACAGAACAAAACTAAAACCTGACCATCCGCCACACTAGAAGTGACTGGTTTTTAGAATAGAAAATCTGTTAAAAAAAAAAAAAACAAAAGACGGTTTGCTTAATAAAAATTTGTCGTTTATGCTGGGTTTCGAAGGACATGCCCACTTGGTGGGTTTTTGGATACAAATCACGGGTTTGGTGGGTTTGTGGAAGAATTTTTTCATACACCTTTAATAAAGATGTTGGAAGACCATACCGAGAGGGAAAATGGACCAAAAAATGACAATTTGCTGCTGAGAACACATTAGTAAATCACCCCCAATGTCTTTCAGAAGAATTACTCTGTGGGCTCTATATGCCTATGAGCCATCAGATCCTGCCCTAAAGCTTGGAGAATCCTTTCATCCCCTATATTTTAGAAATATTTTTTCATGACCCCCCCCCTTCGCTTCTGCATATTATTTCTTTGCCCTTTTTTGGAGTTCAATTTCCTCCCAGCTTCCGGAAATATTTGGGGCAGGTGCAGTATCTGACCTAAAGTAAGATTTGTATATCTGATGGAATAAGTTCACTTATAGATATGTTACGTTTTGCTCATTTCAGGAGAAGCCCCATGCTGAGTCGTATTTTCATGATGAAAACCTCACATCTCTTTTAACCGAACTGTTCGCTGCTGGAATGGAGACGACTTCTACCACCCTGAGATGGAGCCTTCTATTAATGATGAAGTATCCTGAAGTTCAAAGTAAGAAGATATTACTTATCTTATTATTGTCTATGGTGCTGTGGAGGGAAGTGGAATTAATTCCCCCCCCCCCCCATATAGAAATAATGTCTCCTGCTGTGCCCTCCATATAGTAATATTGTTCCCCTGCATTGCCCCCATATAGTAAGAATGTATCCTGCTGTGCCCCATATAGTAAGAATGTATCCTGCTGTGCCCCATATAGCAATAATCTCTCCTGCTGTGCCCCATATAGTAATAATGTCTTCTGATCTGCCCCCATATAGTAATAATGTCTCCTGCTGTGCCCTCCATATAGTAATAATGTCCCCCTGCATTGCCCCCATATAGTAATAATGTCCCCCGGCATTGAGCCCATATAGTTATAATGTCCCCCTGCAATGTCCCCCATATACTAATAACGTCTCTCTGAAATGTCCCCCATATAGTTATAATGTCCCCCTGCAATGTCCCCCATATAGTTATAATGTCCCCCTGCAATGTCACCCATATACTTATATTGTCCCCCTGCAATGTCCCCCATATAGTTATAATGTCCCCCTGCAATGTCCCCCATATAGTTAATATGTCCCCCTGCAATGTCTCCCATATAGTTATAATGTCCCCCATATAGTTATAATGTCCCCTGCATTGCTAAAAAAAAAACCTATACTCAGCTAATACTGTCTTCCTCTATTCTGGCCTGTTCTCTCTTTTTTCAGCTGGTCAGATGCTAGAGGGATCCCCCAGCAGGCACAGCGATGTCATCACTGCCCCTGCTGGAGGATCCCTTAGAGATCAGTTCCAGGTTACAAGCGAGGGGGTGGGGGGGTGTTGGTGCTCCGTGCGACTCTGAGGAGACAGGGTGGCGCCGCCGACATCTCTGACAGCTCTGGGGTCAGTGGTCAGTTGCACCGCTCTCCGGGGGGGAGCAACTGATGCCATGAATGCGTGGGGATTGGACGCTGTCGGACGCTGCCGGGTGCCCCCTAGATGTCGGCAAACAGTGCGGTGGCCTGGCCCGCCCGGTCCTAGAAACGGCCCTGCTCTCGATAGAGATATCTGAATTATTGGCACAAATGGGAACCCAAGACTCCTTGGGATGACAGAGGCATACTCCTTTTTTCTAACCACTGAAATCATGTACAGTAGTAGTTAACCTAAACTGCAGCATCTAAGGAGTTAAACTGCTGAGATTAGCATTATCTATGACCAGGGCTGTTTAATTAGGGTGATGGTTGTATAGCTCAGCTAGAAACTTAAAAAGACTTGATGATCCTGGCCAAGATGACCTTATCACATTTAGTTCTTAACCCTTTCAATATTTTAGCCGGGTCATGTGACCTTCACTCAGATCTATAATCCATTACATGATTTCCTGTATAGACAGGATGTCAGTCTCTACTGTGTGTTTGACTTTCTGTAAACTACAAGATAACTTCTATCAAATCCAGACAGCTTTCAGATACCTTCCCACAAAACTCTGCCCTCTTTGCTGTTCAATTTATTATTTCAGCCTAAGACACAGAAGTACTGTTATATCTAAGGCATCAGGAGAGCAGTGATATAGTATGTGAGCCCCAATGTAAATAGCCTATAGATTTCTAAAAAAGTTACTGAGTTTCTCCTCTGCTGAATGAGATGCAAGTTTACATTGCTCTCTCCTGAGTCTCCCTTTTAAGAGATTGCAGGGAGAAACTAATCACAAGGAAACAGACGGGGGCTGCGTTCACACTACGTATATTTCAGTCAGTATTGCAACCAAAACCAGGAGTGGATTAAAAACACAGAAAGGATCTGTTCACACAATGTTGAAATTGAGTGGATGGTCGCCATATAACGGTAAATAACTGCCATTATTTCAATATAACAGCCGTTGTTCTAAAATAACAGCAAATATTTGCCATTAAATGGCGGCCATCCACTCAATTTCAACATTGTGTGAACAGATCCTTTCTGTGTTTTTAATCCACTCCTGGTTTTGGTTGCAATACTGACTGAACTATACTGACTGAAATATACATATACTGACTGAAATATACGTAGTGTGAATGCAGCCTCAAACTGCATCTCATAGGAATACAATAAGTGTTGATAGTGTAAGTTAGGGGACAGAAGTTCTATATGAGCTACTGAGCTCTATCTCTTCCTGCACTTATATCGGAGTAGAACTAGCATGAAATGACTTAACTCCACCTCTTTTGTCTCTTCAAAGTTAGAGGCATCATGGGAGATGTATGATGCCTTGGGACAGTGGCGTAGCTACAATGAAGGCAGGGAAGGCGACTGCTATGGGGCCCCTGCAGGAAGGGGGCCCGAGGAAGCCTGCCCTGCCTTCATGGCAGGTACCCCGCTCCCCCAGGGGTCCAGAGAGGAAGAGGGACCCGCCACTGCACTGTTCAGCCCCCTCACTGTAGTGCCGGGTGAGCGGGCTGAACAGAGGAGCAGGACCTGCCAGACGGCACAGGAGAGGGATAAAGGACCTTTGGGTCACATGACCCAAAGGTTCTCAATACTTCTATGTGAAGATCAGCCCGGACTACAGGAGGAGGAGGGGGGAAGCCTGGGAGCTGTAAGTGCTGTGTATGTGTGTCAGTGTGTGTACATATGTATTATTACACTGAGATGATTTCCCTGTGTACAGTGTACTCATGGTGTATACATCAGCACTAGTGTAATCACATTACAGCGTATATATGTGTGTATGTCAGTGGCGTATCTGTATATACGTTAATGGTGCCTCTGTGTGTGTATATGTGCGTCATTGTCTGTGTTTGGCGGGGGGGGGGGGGGGGTTGGGGGCGTACAGGATTCATGGGGCCCCATACAGTTTTTTGCTATGGGGCCCCATGAATCCTAGCTACGCCCCTGCCTTAGGAAATCCATATAATATGGGAGAATGAATTAAAATGGCAGACAACCCATAAGTAGCATATTATACAAATGATGCATGCAAAATAGTTTCCACATGATTCTCCAATAGCATCCATATAAGCAAAAAAGAAATCAGTTCTTTTTCTCACACAATAAAATAATAAAAAATAAAGCCGTATTCTTAATGTAACAATGCGCTCCATCAAAGTCAGTGGAAAATTGGCTGGAAGTTCACACACTAGAGAACGGCTATAATTGATTACGACAAAATGCTTTTTTTCCCGCCTGTTTTTTTTTACTCAAAATTATGGTTGTGCTTATCTTTAATTTTGCTGCGTGTGAACATAACTTAATGTGTGAATTAAAAGCAATTCTTACTTTTATATGATACAGAAAATGTTCAGAAAGAAATTGAAATGGTTATTGGTTCAGCCGAGCCTCAAGTGGAGCAACGCCAACAAATGCCATATACCCACGCTATTATCAATGAGATCCAGAGATTCGCCAATGTTGCTCCAATAAATCTGCCACATCAAACTACTCAAGATGTCACCCTGCAGGGCTTCTTCATACCAAAAGTAAGTGTCTTCATTTAAGGCATTTTCCTTTGTGGTTCATAAACATTTTAGGTTTTTCGAAGGAAAAATGCTCCAGAACTCTACCTGGCCTTACATGGAAAAATAGCCTTGCTTCCTTTGGCTTTTTTCACACAATGCTTGTTTTTCAAAAAAATATATTGTTTTGGTGCGATTTTAATCATGGCAGTAAAATAGCACCATTTTTTGCAACAATTTTAGAACAGTCAGGGCAAAAACAGCCCAAGCTACAAAATCAACCAATAAACCAAATTCAGTTAATAATTCGGTGGAATAAAACACTGAAGTTCTAATCAGTAACCTGCCCTGGATCTAATCTTAGGCTATATGCACGGAAATCACACGGATAACTTGCCACGGATTCCGTCGCTTGTCCCCCCGCATTCCCGCTTGAAGTGCCATCGGTCCCATAGGCATCGGTCCCATTGACATGTCCATTCTTTGGGTGGACGGCGGAATCCACGTGACCATAGAATGGAGTCTAAGGGACGGGTGAAGAGTGAAGCGGGAGCGTGCGGGAACGAGTGGCGGAATCTGCGGCAAGTTATCTGCGTGATTTCCATAGTGTGTATATACCCCTACGCGCTGACAGTAGATTATAGCATACAAAATGGAGACTGATAAACGTAATAGGGAGTTATGT
This sequence comes from Dendropsophus ebraccatus, assembly GCF_027789765.1. Lineage (NCBI taxonomy): Eukaryota > Metazoa > Chordata > Amphibia > Anura > Hylidae > Dendropsophus > Dendropsophus ebraccatus. Next base: position 126,659,471 of record NC_091459.1, on the reverse strand, counting down.
TCAGGGGCCTTAACCATTTCCCTATATAATGTTTATTTATTATTGATGGACTGCTAACTCTTTGGTGGATCACACCATAGACAATCATTTATGAATCTTTGCAGGGGACTCACATCATTCCATCCCTGACATCTGTTCTACGAGACCCCAAATACTTCAAGACACCCAATGACTTTAATCCTCAACATTTTCTTGACATTGATAGAAACTTTGTTAACAATGAGGCCTTTACACCATTCTCTGCTGGTGAGTAACACCAAGTCAAGACATAGTTACAGGAATTGGACATTGAGTTGGATGCAGTCTTCCTGCCACCAAACCGCTCAGCTAATACTGATATGTTTTCTCTTTTTTGTAGGTAAGAGAAGTTGTGCTGGAGAGAACTTGGCTAAGATGGAGCTTTTTCTTTTCTTTACAAAGCTGCTGCAGAACTTTACATTCAAGGCTCCTCCTGGGGCAAAGCTGGACCTCACCTCTGCCGTTGGATTAACCTCACCTCCACAGAAGCATCAGATCTGTGCAATTCCTCGTAATTAATAGACATCTTGTAAATTTGTAAATTCCTTGAGGTTCCCCATTTACTATAATCCATCAACATACAATATTAATAGGATTCCCTCTAAGAACTATAATGGAGTAAAAAAAAAAAATTTGACAGCTGAGGAGTAAAGTGTGTTGCCCAGTGTTTTATCTGCCTATATCTCGAAGTCACAGTAGTTCTCAGGAGTGACATGTCAAAAGTTAATTTATCTGTTATTTAACATTTTAAATCCTTAAAATGAATTTGTTAAACAGCAGACACTTATTTTTTACATAAAATAAAGGCTCGATTACTCAAAGATTTGTGACTTTTTTGCCCATTACATGCAATGTCCATCCTATTTTGTAAGGTTTGCTGATGTATGAGCGGTTACCGATATGCCAGATTTAGTCAACAGCTGGAGCCTCTTGATCCAATGCACTTGACACCAAGGGATGGTGAGCTATGGTGGGAGAATGACAATGCCTGGGTGCTTACTGGATCTGCGTGCAGCAGATGGAGATGATGATGTTTCTTCTGTAGAGCAGAGGGCTCTTTGTCCCTTCCCTCTTTTCTTTTGAGGGCCGGTATAAAGGCTTAGAAAGGCTGCACCAATGTGTTGTGCCATTGGCATAGACCCCTTCCTCAGGGCACACCCCAATACTGTGTCTGGTCGGGGTCGGTGGTTAGATGACGCCCAAAATGGTGTAAGGTGCAATGTAAAACCAGACACAGAACAGGAACTTTTACTGAGAATCTTGAAGCATACACATGTACTGTATAAGGAATTCCGTCATCCTTCTTTTACCATAACCTGATGCCACAAAAATGGCTCAGTTGTCCTATCCTTCTTTTTTCATTAAAGGGGAACTTGTAAAAAAATAATAAGCGTGCTGCATAAGCAAATAGCATTGCTTACCCGTCTGTCAATTTGCTTTGGGGGATTTTGTTCTGTTTTGTGTTTCTGTACTTCCTGGTTGAGCAGTTGTACACAGTACTACAGGTTCCAGAATGCATTGCTTTTCCTCAGCTGTTCATCACAGTCCCCCACCCTGCCTATTTTCCGCCAAAATCTGTTGCAAAACATCTAGGCTGTGTTCACACATTGTAGTTTCATTGTGTTACTGAATTACTGTATAATTTCCTTGTGTTCCCACCCACACAGCACACAGTTACTACTTATAACATCGATACTGGAATAAAGAACTTTTTGAATTGAATTTTTTTTTCTTTTCATCTCCACACACATTATGATTGAGCATCTTTTATCTTTGAAGTTGAGCCCCACAATAAGGACTTAATTCGATTTATCTGAACCTGGTTCTGAGATCATAGGTGGTTTAACCTACATAAATTTTGTTGCAGGGACATCAGATGACATATACTATCCAGTCTTAACTACAGGTAAGAAAATGTTTTATTTGGTACTCTTTTTTTTTGTATGAGGGTGTGTGAAGTGGATGCCCTCACTATGTATCTGCATGTAACAGATCCTACACATGGATAGGGGGTACCAATAGGTCTTTGCGGGTCACCCCTAACAGTACTAATGTCTGTCTGTCCTTTAGATTTTTTTCCTCTTCTGGAGGTCTGTTTCCTGTAGATGTCCGTAATCAATTTATTGTCAGAGTGAGATGTCTAAATAGTTAATTGAGGTATATGAGTAGGTCAAAGTGAATTTGTCTCATCTGTCATATTTGAGATACTCCACAAAGGTCAGGAACAAATTTTCATCTCCAATCCATATGAGGAACACATCGTCGATGTAGCGCCACCAGACCATAATGTGTTGGTACTGGGGCACCACATAGACAAAGTGCTCCTTGATGTGTGTCATCACAATATTAGCGTAAGTGGGTGCAACATTTGCGCCCATCGCCACTCCTCTCTGCTGTAGGTAAATAGTGTTGTCGAACATAAAATAATTATTTGTTAATACCAAATTCAGCAAACTTACTATGAAATCCTTTTCTTTAGCATAACGAGACAGTTCCTGTAATGAGGATGATATTGCTGGCATACCCATATCATGTCTGATAGAAGTATATAAACTAATGTCTAGGGTGGCCAAAACGGCTTCTTTAGGTAATGTTAGATCATGAATTCTATTGAGAAATTGAGTGGTGTCCTAAAGTTATGATATAGAATTGTAAACTAGTGGTCTCAAAATCTTATCTAAAAAGATAGAAATATTACTTAAGATCGACCCACGGCCAGACACAATAGGTCTGCCTGGAGGGTTAGTAAGGTTTTTGTGAAATTTTGGAATAAAGAGTGGTAATTTGGGATATTGTACCCTCTTGTTGAGGCCTTCTATTAAGATATTATCAATTTTCAAACTAAATATAGGGTCACATGACAATACACTGTATACATTGGTATCACCAAGTTGGCATTGGGCTTCCAATAAATATTTTTCCCTGTCCATGAACAAGAACGCCCTACCTTTATGAGGAGGTTTGATGACCAGGTCGTGGGCATGGATCAGGGTAGGGATGGTCCGAACCGGCCGAGGTTCGGGTTCATATGAACCCGAACGCTCGCCATCCAATTCCCGCTGTCTGCTCGCTCTGTGGAGCGGGTGGATACAGTGGGGGGACCGCCTGGAAAACTGGGATACAGCCTACGGCTATGGCTGTATCCCAGTTTTCCAGGTGGTCCTTCCGCTGTATCCACCCTCTCCACGGAGCGGGCAGACAGCAGGAATCATTACCAAGAGTTCGGGTTCGTACGAACCCGAACCAAACTCGGTTCAGACCATCCCTAGATCAGGCATTGCATGCAGAAAATATCATTCGTGGTCATATTTGGATGTAGCAGGTCATCAACTTCAGTTTGCCTACTAATTTTAGACATATCTCTTTTAACAAGACTGTGGAAGGTTTTAACAGGTGCTGGACAAACAGGTCGAGTAAAGTCACTTTTTGCTCTTAACCCCATCTTAGACATATCAAAGGTAGTCTGTACAGAATCAGTCACAGGTGTAGCAATGGGTAAGGGGTCTTATCAACCCAAATACTCAAATTGATCCTCCTGACAAAATCTAGATCAATCCCAAACCAATAAGGTTTGAGGGTCGGACAAAAGTTTAAGCCCATCTGCAAAAAATGTACATGTTTGTCAGTAAGAGGAAATGTGGAAATATTTACCACTAAGGTCTCTTTTGGGTTGTCATCTTGGCATCTTGTTGGTCTTGCGGTTCTTCCAGTCTTTGTCTTTTATGGGCCCTGTGTCTTGAGATCTTTTTTTTCTCTTTTTTTCTTTAAATGCATTTTTGCTAGCAACAAAAACACCTTATCCTAAATCTTCTCTGCTGTCTAGTTCTCTTTCTATACTCTCTGTACTCAGAGAAACACAGAGAAACACACAACAGATATCAGAGAGAGTACGCTTAGCCTAGATTGCTCTAATAGCCAGAGACTTGCTGCTGGCCATGCTGACTACTTATGAGGATCAGGAGCTCATTCCAGATACCCATTAGACCGGGGCTCAGATCCACAAAGACCCTGACTGGTAAAGACACCTGCTAGTCAAGGGAAACACCACACTGCTCAGATGCAGTAATCAAGCTAGCAGAGAGTAGAGTAATGGTCAGGGGCTGGCTGGCAAATTTTAGCCCGAGGGGCAAGTTCACAGCACTGGCCCATGAGTAGCAGGCTGGCGGCCCATCCTTAAAGGACCACTCTGGCCTCTTACCGCTTACCTATAACATCTTTGGTCCTTCCAGTCATTTGTGACCAAATATCCTACTGTGCCCTGTGAAAGGGTCAGAACTCACTTTCCTGTATAAGTCTATGGGGCGGCTCAGTGATGACACGAAACGGTCCCATAGACAGATGCTAGGAAAGCTGGGTGACCTCTATCATACTAAGAATAAGATAGTTGAAAGCTGGGTGACCTCTATCATACTGAGAATAAGATGGTGGAAAGCTGGGTGACCTCCATGATACTGAGTATAAGATGCTGTGAAAGCTGGGTGACCTCCATTATACTGAGTATAGGATGGTGGGAAAGCTGGGTGACCTCCATTATACTGAGTATAGGATGGTGGGAAAGCTGGGTGACCCCGTCATACTAAGTATAAGATGGTGGGAAAGCTGGTGACCCCCATAATACTGTGTACAAGATGCTGGCAAGCTGGGTGACCTCCATTATACTGAGGATAAGATGGTGGGAAAGCTGGGTGACCTCCATTATACGGACTAGAAATACAAGATGCTGGGAAAGCTGGGGTTACTGTATTTTTACAATAGTTTATATCGCTCGATGTACTTCTGTATATATGTCTCCACTATGTACTCCTGTGTAGGTCTCCTCTTGTATATATGTCTCCTCTATGTACTCCTTTAAATATGTCTCCTATATGAACTTCTGTATATGCCTCCCCCTGTATATATGTATCCTCTATGTAGCAGGGACATTTCCGGGATAAGAGAGGGGGTGGGGATAGCGGGACACATGGTGCCTCCATCTAGGTAGAGTGTAGTAGTGGAGGTATAGTGGATAAGGGGTGTAGTAGTACAGGTAAAGATGAGGGGTGAGGTAGTACAGGTATAGATAAGGGGTGCAATAGTGATACAGATGAGAGGGATTAGTAGTAGTAGTAGTACAGGTAAAGATGAAGGGTGAGGTAGTACAGATATAGATATGGGGTGTATTAGTAATACAGATGAGGGGGATTAGTAGTAGTAGTACAGGTAAAGATGAGGAGTATGGTAGTACAGGTATAAATGAGGGGTGTATTAGTAGTACAGATGAGGGGAATTAGTAGTACAGGTATAGATGTGGGCTGTAGTAGTACAGGTAAAGATGAGGGGTGTAGTAGTACAGGTAAGATAAGGGGTGTAGTAGTAATAAACGTATAGATGAGAGGTGACAGGGGCATACTGGGGGAAACTGGGGCAGCTGGGGATGACTGGGAGAGCTGGGGGTCTACGGGGCAAACTGGGGGTGACTGAGGGGGACTGGGGCAAACGGGTTGACTTAAGCGGGACTGGGGCAGTTGGAGTTGACTGAAGGAGGACTAGGGCAGACTGGGGGTGACTGAAGGGGGACTGGGGCAGTTGGAGTTGACCAAAGGTGGACTGGGGCAGACTGGGGGCGACTGAGGGGGACTGGGGCAGACTGGGGATGACTGAGGGGGACTGAGGCAGACTGGGGGTGACTCTAGGGGGACTGGGGCAGCTGGGCGTGATTGGGGCAGGAGTGCACATATCCCTCCTCCTCTCACCCCGGCACACAGGTTCCCCTCCCAGCCATACGTGCAGGTCCCCGGAGGAGGCCGCAGGGACTGTACTGGTTATAGCGTCACTGCCATTACTGGAACTGTACAGCGGGATCGGGGGATGCAAATCCCGCTGTTCAGCTCCAGGACCCGAAGCAACGCTATCACCACTACAGTCCCTGCAGCCTCCTCCAGAGACCAAGGACCTGCACGTGTGGCAGGGAGGGGAACTGGACGTGATATGTATAGCTGGGGCATGTCAGTCGCGGCTCTGTTAGGCGGACTGCCCGACCGCCCTGCACCTCACCTCCGGCCCGACACTCCACGCACTGCCGCCCACCATGCACCTCACCTCTGCGCCGCCTGCTTGACCTGCAGCTCCAGCCCAGCCGCCAACCCGTCACTCTACGCTGCTCCGCTTGCAATGATTTTTTGTGAAAATTTAATTTATGATTTTAATCAAAATCGATTACAACCTTCTGGGCAAATTAATTTGATTAATCGCCCAGCTAACTCCTCTGTATGTCTTCTCCTGTATATATGTATTCTCTATGTACCCCTGTGTATATATATATATATATATATATATATATATATCTCCTCCTGTATATATGTATCCTCTATGTACTCCTCTGTATGTCTTCTCCTGTATATATCAATTCAAAAATATGTTCAGCAGCACTAGAAAAAAATGCAGTGTGCGGGTGCACGTCTCACCAAACCGGACCCAGGTTTGTATCGGATTTCCAAAGAGAAGATGGAGACCGCACCAAAAAGAATTCACACTTTATTCACACCAGATGCAACGTTTCGGCTCAATGTGTAGCCTTTCTGCTACACAGTTGAGAAAGGCTACACATTGAGCCGAAACATTGCATCTGGTGTGAATAAAGTGTGATTTCTCCTGTATATATGTATCCTCTATATACCCCTGTATATATGTCTCCTCCTGTATATATATGTGTCCTCTATGTACCCTTGTATATATGTCTCCTCTATATACTCCTCTGTATGTCTCCTCCTGTATATATGTATCCTCCTGTGTAGGTCTCCTGTATATATGTATCCTCTATGTACTCCTCTGTATGTCTCCTCCTGTATATATGTATCCTCTATATACTCCTGTGTATGTCTCCTCCTGTGTATATGTATCCTCTATATACCCCTGTATATATGTCTCCTCCTGTACATATGTATCCTCTATATACTCCTCTGTATGTCTCCTCCTGTATATATGTATCCTCCTGTGTAGGTCTCCTGTACATATGTATCCTCTATATACTCCTCTGTATGTCTCCTCCTGTATATATGTATCCTCTATATACTCCTCTGTATGTCTCCTCCTGTATATATGTATCCTCCTGTGTAGGTCTCCTGTATATATGTATCCTCCTGTATATATGTATCCTCTATGTCAGGGGTAGGGAACCTTGGCTCTTCAGCTGTTGCAAAACTACAACTCCCATCATCCATGGACAGCCTATGGCTGCCCAGGTATGATGGGAGTTGTAGTTTTGCAACAGCTGGAGGGCCTTGGTTCTCTCCCCCTGCCCTATGTCCTGCTGTGTAGATGTCCTGCTGTGTAGGTACCTGGCTTCCTGCAGACACCATCTTCTCTGTCTTCAGGCTCTTCTAGCCCAGACACAGGAGAACCAGCTGGAAGGAGAGAGCGGCCTCTGGTGGCCGGAGGAAGATACTGCGTACAGCAGTTTGCTTTTTACCATAAGCCTCATAGGCTTATAGAAAGCATAATGGCCATAAAGGGGGCGGGGCTTACTGTCATGGGGGTGGGGCTTCAGCGGCCGCTTCCATCATAGTCCGGATCCACAGCCAGTGGCGTAGCCACCGTGGTCGCATTGTTTTGCTTGCGGTCACAAGAGTCTGGCTCCATCTTTCCCACGGCTGCTGCGCGGCTGCCGGGGGTGTCGCGTCTTACCCCCGGCAGCGCGCGCATCCCAGAACTCCCTGCGCGCCTTGGGCCCTGACTTCCGGTTTCCGGCGCGCAGGGAGTTCTGGGATGCGCGCGCTGCCGGGGATAAGACGCGACACCCCCGGCAACCGCGCAGCAGCCGGGGACAGACCAGGAGGAGTGAGGATCAACGTGGGAGCGCGATGTCAGGTGAGTTAAGTTAAGTTTTTTTTATCAGCCTGTACGGGTGGGGGGAAAGGAGGGGGCCATCTATGAGGGTGGGGGGGAAAGGAGGGGGCCATCTATGAGGGTGGGGGGAAAGGAGGGGGCCATCTATGAGGGTGGGGGGAAAGGAGGGGGCCATCTATGAGGGTGGGGGGAAAGGAGGGGGCCATCTATGAGGGTGGGGGGGAAGGAGGGGGGCATCTATGAGGGTGGGGGGGAAGAGGGGGCCATTTATGAGGGTGGGGGGAAAGAGGGGGGCCATCTATGAGGGTGAAGGGAAAGAGGGGGGCCATCTATGAGGGTGGGGGGAAGGAGGGGGCCATCTATGAGGGTGGGGGGAAGGAGGGGGCCATCTATGAGGGTGGGGGGAAGGAGGGGGCCATCTATGAGGGTGGGGGGAAAGAGGAGCCATCTATGAGGGTGGGGGGAAAGAGGAGCCATCTATGAGGGTGGGGGGAAAGAGGGGCCATCTATGAGGGTGGGGGGGAAGGGGACCATCTATAAAGGGAGGGAGGAAGGGGACCATCTATAAAGGGGGGGAAAGGGGACCATCTATAAGGGAGGGGGGGAAGGGGACCATCTATAAGGGAGGGGGGGAAGGGGACCATCTATAAGGGAGGGGGGGGGAAGGGGACCATCTATAAGGGAGGGGACCATCTATAAGGGAGGGTGGGGGGAGAGGGGGCCATCTATAAGGGAGGGTGGGGGGAGAGGGGGCCATCTATAAGGGAGGGTGGGGGGAGAGGGGGCCATCTATAAGGGAGGGTGGGGGGAGAGGGGACCATCCATAAGGGAGGGTGAGGAGAGAGGGGGCCATCTATAAGGTAGGGGGTAGAGGGGGCCATCTATAAGGGAGGGGGTAGAGGGGGCCATCTATAAGGGAGGAGGTAGAGGGGGCCATCTATTTGGGGGGGCAACATAGGGGGAGAGGGAATACACAGAGGGGGGCATATATTATTAGGAGGTCACATAGAGTCAGGGCTACCCACTAAATGAGGGTGTAAAGGGGACAGTACAGATGTGCAGTGTGTAGAGAGATGGAGATGGTGTCAGAGTGTGGAGCCTAATATGTCTGTCTGGCAGATTCTGTGGATTCGTGGCTTGGAGAAGTTCTCATAACGGCCTAGGACGGATGGAGAAGATGATGAAAAGGAAAGAACTCCGATCAGAAAAGACGTCTCCTGTGAGTCACCTGATATAACTGCACAGTAATGTATATGGTGTATAGAGCCTGTGTAGAGCTGGGGCCACCTCTATATGACTGGATGAGGTGATTTAGTATACTGGATTTGGTCAGTAACAATATGGTGGTGATGGTAGTGGTTGTGGTGTGGCGGTAATGTTTCCTCCCTATATACTGGTATTACTGGTAATATTGGTCTCAGTATACAGGATTTGGTCGGTAACAGTATGGCGGTAATAGGTAATATCTGTCTTGGTGTGTGTGTGTGTGTATATATATATATATAATATATATATATATATATATATATATATATATATACATACAGTGGTACCTTGGTTTAAGAGTAACTTCGTTTAAGAGCGTTTTGGTTTAAGAGCTCACAGTTTTTCAAAATTGTGACTTGGTTTAAGAACATTGCTTTGGTTTAAGAACTTCCTGTATTGGGTCGGAGCGCGAGTGGAGAAGGGGCATGGCCTGCATAGCGGGGTCTACAGCACTGTACTCTAAACACCTTCCAAATCATAGCAGATCCCCTTCAGGCTGGGGCTTACATCAGGGGACAGGACTGTGTGTGGGGGGGGTAATCTCTCCATAGCTGTAACCCCTCTCTCCCCGGACAGAGAGTGCTGCATGTATGTGCCCACATCTGCCCTGCTCATTCCTTCATGCTCCCTGCAGTCTCTATCAGCCCTTGTGTTTCCCATCCTCTCCATTACTGTACAGTACAGAATAATAAATATATTTGGGGTGTGGAACCAATTGTCTGCATTTACATGATTTCTTATAGGAAAATTTGCTTTGGTTTAAGAGTGGATTTGGATTACAAGCACGGTCCTGGAACGAATTATGCTCATAATCCAAGGCACCACTGTGTGTATATATATGTATATATATATATATATACATATATATATATATATATATATATATACACATACATATACACACACACACACACACACACACACACACACACACAACAATAGCATCACTTGGTCGTGAAAGGAGGGGGGGGGGGGGGCCAAGTTGGCCTCTCGCACCAGGGCCCAGGAGACATTAGCTACGCCCCTGTCCACAGCCACAGGTAAATAAAACTTAAGAGGGCCGGGGCTGTAAGCAGGGGAGACACTGAGGACTCCAGCCAGCTGTCAGCAGCCATGCGGCCCTGACAACTGGGGGAAGACCAGCCCAGGGGGCATGTGCCTCCCTGCCCCCCGGCCCAGCCCGCCACTGGTAATGGTTCATTTTACAGAGAGATTTATCTAAAAGATTTTTGCAGCCTAAGGGTATGTGCACACTACGGAATCCCGACAGAACACCCGTCGCGTATTCCGCAGCTTGCACCAGTTCGAGGACTCTGGCGGCTGTGTGCATCTCTGTGGCTCCCATAGACTCCATTCTATGGTTTGCCAGATTCCGCTGTCCGCCTAAAGAATGAACCTGCTCGTTCTTCAGGCGGACAGCGGAATCTGTCAAACCATAGAATGGAGTCTATGGGAGCGGAGAGAGATGCGAGCGGCCGACAGAGTCCGCAAGCGAGTACGAGCTGCGGAATACGCAACGGGTGTTCCGTCGGGATTCCGCAGTGTGCACATACCCAAAGCCAGGAAAAGACCATAACAGAACAAGTCAAAGGAAATACTGAGATTTCTCCTATTTTCAAATCCATTCCTGGATTTTCTGGATGGACTCTGTGTAAACACTCCATAAGGGTCCATTTACACAGAAAGGTTATCTGACAGATTATCTGCCAAAGATTTGAAGCCAAAGCCAAATACAGACTGTAAACAGGAATAAGGTCATGAAGAAAAGACTGAGATTTCTCCTCTTTTCAAATCCATTCCTAGCTTTGGCTTCAAATTTTTGGCAAATAATCTGTGTAAATGGACCTTAACTCTTGCATTGCCAGGAGGTTGAGAGGCAGAGCGGGTGGGGCTGAACAAATAAAAACAGCACCCTGTTCAGACGAGGTTCAGTGACTTCTGCGCCGCTCAGCCCTAACTGAGGAGCGAAAAGCCACATTCCTGACATGTACTAATGTAAATTATAAGAAATCAGGCAGACACGGGATGTCATATCCCTTGGTGAGTGTCGTACAGTGGTAAAAAGTCACACATTTTTGCCAATAAAATGCCTTGACCAAAAGCTTGCAACTTCTTAACACTAGTCAAATGGTCTTTTGTTGATGATTCCCCTAATGTCTCTGCGTAGCGCCACTGGACCCACTGGCATACGGGTACATCATGGGTCCTTAAGTGACAGGCTCTCATGATATACCGGTAAGTCATGGGTACTTAAAGGGTTAATAATTGGGTGGATTAAAACACTGAAGTTGTAAACAGTAACCTGACCTGCATCTTATCTTAGGGTATATGCACACCATGGAAATCACGTGGATAACTTGCCACATCACACACACACACACACACACACACACAAAGTTCCATCAGCCCCATAGCCTCCATTCTATGGTCAAGCAAATTCTGTCATCCACCCAAAGAATTGACATGTCCATTCTTTGGGCGTACCATAGAATGGAGTCTATCATCAGGTGTCCTATCCTTCGTTTTTTCATTAACCATCAGTGGTTTGACACGTCAGACGGAGGGACTCTGCAAGAAGTGTTCTTCCATCCTATGCGTCCGGCAATCTAACATCCAGATTTAAATGCTAAATAGTTTGAACTTTTCCATTCAAATGAAAAGTCTGATCACGATAGCCAAAGGTTATGGGAGCCAGATGACAAGGATAGTCAGGGTAAAAAAAGATGGGGTAAGAAGAGCAAAAGTTAAACTAAAAAATTATTAAGCCCCACATTGATATCTCCCTCCAGCAGCTGCTGAAATTACAGGTCAAGTCATACTGCAGTTATGGGAAGAAAAGGTCAATATCTGGCTGCGCCTGGCAGAGTTTGCTCTCACCTGTCCTAGACAGACAGCAGTGTGGCATCTGAGAGGGCATTCAGCACGGCAAGTGGACTTTTATCAAGTCCCCCATGCCTGATGTTAAGGACAGAACCATGGGCCAGCAGTCAGCTAAGGGGCATCTGAATGAGGCTTTTATACCATTGTCAGCTGTTGAGTAAAGTCAAGTTATCAATCTAAAGTAAGGTAGACACATCTGCCAGCACACTCCATGATGGACTAATACTGATATGGTGTCTCTGTTCTCCTTTTTGTGGGGAAGAGAAGTTGCGCTGGAGAGAACTTGGCGAAGATGGAGCTTTTCCTTTTCTTTACAAAGCTGCTACAGAACTTCACATTCACGGTTCCGCTTGGGGCAAAGCTGAATTTCAACCCTATTGTTAACTTAACCTTCACCCCATAGAAGCATCAGATCTGTGCAATTTATCACAATTAATGGACAGTTTTCCTTGTGACTGCCTGATCTATTTTAGGGATTGTTAGACTATTATATGTCATATTCAATGTACAGTATTCTTTTTACTATGGTTCAGGACAGGCCATGGTAAGCTGAATACATTGCAAGTTAAGGTCATAGCAAATTGGAGGGGGATCGTTGTACTAACAGATTATTTATTTCTTAAAGCGTCGCTGTCAGGTTAATAGGTGAATTCCTGTTTGCAGCTTGAAGTTCATATGTGTGTATATATATATATATATATATATATATATATATATATATATATATATATATATATATATATATATATATATATATATATATACACATACACTCACCGGCCACTTTATTAGGTACACCTGTCCAACTGCACGTTACCACTTAATTTCTAATCAGCCAATCACATGGCGGCAACTCAGTGCATTTAGGCATGTAGACATGGTCAAGACAATCTCCTGCAGTTCAAACCGAGCATCAGTATGGGGAAGAAAGGTGATTTGAGTGCCTTTGAACGTGGCATGGTTGTTGGTGCCAGAAGGGCTGGTCTGAGTATTTCAGAAACTGCTGATCTACTGGGATTTTCACGCACAACCATCTCTAGGGTTTACAGAGAATGGTCCGAAAAAGAAAAAACATCCAGTGAGCGGCAGTTCTGTGGGCGGAAATGCCTTGTTGATGCCAGAGGTCAGAGGAGAATGGGCAGACTGGTTCGAGCTGATAGAAAGGCAACAGTGACTCAAATAGCCAACCGTTACAACCAAGGTAGGCAGAAGAGCATCTCTGAACGCACAGTACGTCAAACTTTGAGGCAGATGGGCTACAGCAGCAGAAGACCACACCGGGTGCCACTCCTTTCAGCTACGAACAGGAAACTGAGGCTACAATTTGCACAAGCTCATCGAAATTGGACAGTAGAAGATTGGAAAAACGTTGCCTGGTCTGATGAGTCTCGATTTCTGCTGCGACATTCGGATGGTAGGGTCAGAATTTGGCGTCAACAACATGAAAGCATGGATCCATCCTGCCTTGTATCAACGGTTCAGGCTGGTGGTGGTGGTGTCATGGTGTGGGGAATATTTTCTTGGCACTCTTTGGGCCCCTTGGTACCAATTGAGCATCGTTGCAACCAGTAGTGGATTATAATAGGGGCGTTTTGGGCGGCAGCCCAGGGCCCTGAGCTCCTGGGGGGCCCATGACCACCCAAAAAGACTTATACTTTCAGTGGTGTACTGTCTCCTGGCTACACTTCCGCCATGAGTTGCAAAAAATCACTGTTTTTTAATGGCAATTTTGCACAAATCAGGACATCATGACATTATCTGTCCTGTACTATAAACACCAGGCTAGTGCTGCCATAGTTACAGTGGGGTGGGGGGGCCCAGGCTTGGTGCACAGCCCAGGGCCTATGGTAAACTTAATCCGCCCCTGGTTGCAACGCCACAGCCTACCTGAGTATTGTTGCTGACCATGTCCATCCCTTTATGACCACAATGTACCCAACATCTGATGGCTACTTTCAGCAGGATAATGCGCCATGTCATAAAGCTAGAATCATCTCAGACTGGTTTCTTGAACATGACAATGAGTTCACTGTACTCAAATGGCCTCCACAGTCACCAGATCTCAATCCAATAGAGCATCTTTGGGATGTGGTGGAACGGGAGATTCGCATCATGGATGTGCAGCCGACAAATCTGCGGCAACTGTGTGATGCCACCATGTCAATATGGACCAAAATCTCTGAGGAATGCTTCCAGCACCTTGTTGTATCTATGCCACGAAGAATTGAGGCAGTTCTGAAGGCAAAAGGGGGTCCAACCCGTTACTAGCATGGTGTACCTAATAAAGTGGCCAGTGAGTGTGTATATATATATATAGAGGCTTTAACGCTAGCAATCTCCATTAGATCAAAATGGGGCCGCACGCATTATGGTCTCACTGTGTTGGTTTCCATGGATACCCGAATTTCCGACCGCAGAGAGGAATTCACCACCGATTGTTCCAGTAGACTTTGTGACAGGTACACTTTAAAAAATCTTGAAATCTACAGCAACCCTGAGATGCTGGGTGAAGCACAAGACAGCACAATTTACTCCGATCTAGGCAGGAAATTCGACTTACCCACTCAATAGACTATAACAGAGCAAATAAGTCAGATTTAATTGACAGCCAGAGAATGACATCGGTTCTCAGGAGACACATGTCAAAATCAAAAGTATCTGACACTAACGCTTTTAGTGGTCTCTAAAGTCAATTTATTAAACAGCAGACACCTATTTTTTGGTGTTAAAAGGTTGCACAAGGCTCATGTACTTAACAATGTGTGTTGTTTTTTTGTCCAATATATACCATGTCCACTGTGTGTTGTACAGTGGGCAGAGCTTCATAAAAAATGGGGCGAGGTCACTGCAGCTCAGGTGATTCATAATACTTTATGCCAGCAGATGGGTGCATTATAACACCCTACTCTCAAAGCTGGTGTAGATTATAAGGCTCATGCATAGGCAGCCGGAGATATGAGCTGTGAATGGTATCTATGAGCAACTCAGAGAACCTTACTAAAAGACATTGCTATAAATATAAATTTCGATTGGTCAGGGTCTGTTTACTCAGATGCTAACCAGTTGCTAGAATGAGCCAGGAGAAGAGTTTGCAATTTTTTAAAACTTCATTATTGGGGCAGCCATCTTGCTTGAGATGTTTTTAACTGCATTTAGTGTTATTTTTACAGCAAGCCCCATGGACATAGCCAAAATAAACATCTCCAAACTGTTCTTTGTGTGGGACAGATGATCTGTAACCCCTGTGACCTGTGCAAACGTCATTCTACAGGTGAGGGGGAGGCTGAGCTGCGAGCCTCTTCTGCTGTCTTTGCTATCTACTGGTGTTACTTTTCCAAAAGAGCAACATTTCAGAATTACAAAAAAACAAAAACATAGTAAAACAGAAAATTAGAAGAAAAAAAAAATCACCAACATTCTTAAAAGATATGTTTATCATAAAAACAATAGATGATTTTCTAATGGCACATTCCCAAATAATGGTATAAAACACGTTATCCTAAACCTTTTCTGCTTCCCAATGGTGCTGGCCAATGTGTCCTAATAATATCCTGGACTGTATAATAGTCCCCCCATATCGTGGTTAAGTCTCTCTGTGCAGCCCCCCACCCGCAGTCAGTATACCCTGGTAGTAAAGTGTGTCCGTAATGTAGATGTGCTCCTGTAAGTTAGTCCCTGTGGTAATTTGGCCCTCTAACTAAATAACTTCATAAATGTAGATAGTGTCCATGTAGACATCTCCCCTGTAGTAATACCAATGGCAGTTGCCCCCCCCCACCCAGGGTAAATAATCATAAATTTGAATATAATCACCCAAAGTCCCCGCAGGTAAACCCTATGTTGACAGATCCCTCCATGTAATCATCTCCCTCTGTAGGCAGCCCGTCCCCATGTAGATCCAGTGTGCCGGAGGAGAGGAGTTGGCAGGAGAGGAGCCCTGTCCAATGTAGTAAGTGTGCTCTGCCGGAACAAGTGTAGAAAAAAAACAGATAAGAAAATACTCCTACTCACGGATGCTACACTGGCTCTAAACCGCCTTATGCCCCTTAGTTGCAGGATACACATACGAAGTGGGTAATACAAGCCTCAGACGTCGGTTATCTGGGTGTAGCAGACCTCCGAGGCCTCTCAGTCACCCTGCACCGCGCATTAGAATACATAGACCTTTTTACCGTAGCTTTGTCCTACTGGGGTCAGTTCCTCTTGCTTCATGTAACTACCCTGCATGTTTTACAGAGGTTCCTGGCATGGGCTAGGTGTTTCCTATGTGGCTTCTCTCCTCTTAGTAGAGCTTAGCACCGCATAGTTGTCCTGGTGTTTAGTAGGAGAGCTCTGTAACTGAGTAGAGTCTCACACATCCATCCGTTCGGGTCTCATACCACTAACTCCTCCTACAGGCGCTAACTAAACCCTCCTTTTAGTGGTAGGGCTGAGTGTGTGTATGAGAGAGAAGGAGAGATAGGATAGAAGAGAACTACCACCTGTAACTGGTCAGCATGTGGTACAAAACAATTAACCCTTCTTCTCCTTCAGCTGTGCAATAAGTTAAGTAGAGACAGTAGTGACACCTAGTGGGGAAAACACAATACTACATCTCCCAATGGTGTGAACCCGAGGGAGTGACTTACTAGGGTGCCATAGACAGCACCCTGTGGTGGGACACCACATAGACATCTCCTATTGTAGGCGGCCCCCTCCACATGTAGAAATCAACACCTGTAGAAAGCCCCCTCCCCATGTAGATAGACCCTTCTCCATGTAGACATCCCTACATAGGTAGCCCCCTATGAATGTTGACATCCCCTCATGTTTGCAGCCCCCTCTTCATGTTGACATCTCCACCTATAGGCACCCCCTCCACATGTTAACATCCCCCATGTAGGCAGCCCGCTCCCCATAAAAACATCCTCCATGTAGGCAGCCCCCTCCATATACAGACATCCACCCTGTCGACACAGGTAAACCCAGACATCCCCCCCGGCAGGTTAACCCTCTGTTGACAACCCCTCCATGTAGACATTTCCCACTGTAGGAAACCCCCTCCCTTTTTGAACATCTCCCCCTGTGGGTAGCCAACTCCCCTTTTAGACATCTCCCCCAGTAAAACATCCCTATATGTAGACAGACCCCTGCCCATGTAAACATCCACCCATGTAGACAGCCCCCTACCCATGTAGATGTCCCTCTGGTAGTCAGCCTCATACCCCCCTCATGTAATAAAAAAAAAATAAAAAAAACATACTAACCCGCCTTGCAGTGCCGCACTCCCTCTGGCATGTGTCTCCTCACCCCACTCTGTAAACCGCACAAGTGACGTCACTCGTGCTGCAGAGTGGTGGGGGGGAGTGACCTTTTGTGGCCGGAGGCAGAATGCTGGCAGGATAGGGAGCCAAAGTCTCCTGGCCCAAAACAGCGCTGCATTATTCAACTGTGAGCGCTCCTTAGGAGCACTCAAATTTGAAGAGCCAGATGCAGCACCCGGTCCACCAGGTGTTGCGTCTCTTCCTGCTGCCCTCTATTCAATAGCCGGGGGTGTCAGAATCGTCCATGTAATGCAGCGTGTCAGTAGGCAAAAGATTTTGTGCAGTGACCTTCCAAACTGGGACGCTGCCCCGAATTCTAATGCAAAATTCTTATGAAATTTTTTTTTCATAGACTAAACCTCCATAGAGAGTACAAGGTTCAGAGCTAGCGTGGAATGTGAACGCTCTAGAATGAGAACTACCAGGTCTAACAAGTACATTGTTCATTTTCTAGGAGGTTTCTTCAAGACCAGGCAGGTTTTACCCCCAGCGACACCTTTATATAGCGCCAGATAGCCGCCTAGGTCCCTTTACTAAAACGTGTTAGAGCTTTGGATCTTGGACTGTCTCGGACCAAAACTCAGGTGAGTTATTTTTTTGTCTGCTCATATTTTTCTACCACGAAAGTTCAGTAGCTTGTGGACAACCTGAGAGCTGAATTTAGTGGCAGCAGATAATGATTTATACTCTCGGTACTCTCTCAGGTCTTAGCTGATTTTGTGCAGAAAAAGTTCTCCATATATTTACCTGCCAATATGACAAGGTGAAAAAAAAGTTATCGTTGGTGACCAGAAGAAAGCAAGGGCCCAGTCTCTGATTAGTCTGTTCATTTATTAATAAATTAGGCACATCTACAGCTGTCAGTGCATCTAAGAGTGAAAGGTATACCACCTAGAAGCCTAGGGACTTATTCTTCAATTTATGCCTGTGTACAGATGTAAATGATAAGAAATCAGGCAGACACAGGACGTCACAAATTCTTGCCCGTAAAATGCCTTGACCAAATGCTTGCAACTTTTTAACACTATTAAAATGGTGTCTTTTGTTGATGATTTCCCTAATGTCTCTGCATGCCTTTACATTAGCTTTACAGGCACAGGGAGGACTATCTATCTATAAAAGATAGTGTTGCAGGTGATCTACAGCTTGATTACAGTTAATTAATCATATAAAACCGTGCAGTCCTATAAAGGCTTCAAATAATTCTATTCACACATGTTCTATTCTTCTATTTTAATACCTTCGGAGCCCTGTGAGATTTTTTTTTTTAGTGTTCTATGAGGAAAAACAAGAGAAAATGCTAAATTCATATGAAAAGAATGTCTGCTATGTGAATCTTAGAATACAATAAGCCCTTCCCCAAAAATAACACCTAGCTTGATTTTGTTGGGTTTTGTAGTATGCTTAAAATATAAGCCTACTCCGAAAATGAGCCCAATTTATAGATAGCGCCTCCAGCCCTAGGTTATGTCAAGTGACGTCAAAGAGACAGAGACTAGGGATACTGTAGCTCCCAACTATTCTGGACAAGTGCCCTGCTATCTCCCACTAGGACAGGGCAAAATCCATTCACTCGCTTCTGAGTCCCTGCAGAAACATTCATCTCTAACTGGTATGCTGTATAGGTAACTGTACATACAGACAACAAGAGTTTACAAAGAAAAAGATAGTCTGTGTAGTACAAGAAAGAAACCTAGCATAATTGCTGATATTGGAAAAAAAATAAGTGCACAACAACAAAAAAAAAAGTGAGCAATGTCCCATGTGAAACATCACCAGCTTTAAAAAAAAAGAAAAAATGACACTAAAATATGTGATCATTAATATTTGAAAAAAATGACCTTCAGCTATCAACATTATACCATTATTTCAGGATTCTCTTTTCCCCCCTATAGATTCCTCTGAGGATATGTTGCCCCTTGATCCGGTCACAATTCTCTTATCCATCATAGTATGTATTTTCTTGGTAACTGTTCTTTTTAAAGAGAAGGAAGATGTTCCTCAGAATTATCCTCCTGGGCCAAAGCCATTGCCGATAATCGGGAATATGCTCGACTTGGATGCTAATAAGCCTTACTTATCATTTCAAGAGGTAAGATCCAAAAGATTGATGATGAAGATATTACAAGGCTGAAGTGGTCTACAAGATGTTCCTATTGGACAAATTTTCCAGTTATTGATTAACTGGTTCCAACCAGTTTACTGGCTTGACCATCTTTAGTGAATATAACTGTTGGCCAGCCATGTTATAAATTTAAGTTGATCATTACAAGGTGAACCTGTAAATTAGGGCAGATTTTAATATTATAATCTTATAGGAACAGTGGCATAGCTACCACTGTCGCAGCGGTCGGCCTTGGCGACCGGGCCAGTCATTCAGGGGGGCCCGACTGGCAACCTCCCCCTCCCCCTCCCCCTCCCCACCTCTGTTCCTATTGCTGGGATCTGCCTAGCACTTGTGTGTACTGATCTCCCCTCTGCCGGAACTCTGCAGGGCCCAGGCCCCTCCCCCAGGCCGTACAGTTACGGCAGTAGGAGGCTGTGTGTCCCTGGCTCCACACATGAGGGGAAGTGAGAGCTGACGTCAGACCTCAGATGGCTCCTCCCAGCCTGCAGGGGGCAAAGGCTGCATTTCTTCTTCTGAATCCTGGGAGTCAGCAGTGACAGAAGGTGAGGGTTCTGTGTCACTGATGTGTGTGTGATGGAGCAGAAGGGCCTGTGATGAATATTATGTCCTGTTCTGTCCAGTTCTGTCCAGTTTTGTCGGAGATTACTCTCCCCCTCCCCTCATCTCCCCCTTCATATATGGCTGCTGTGGCCTGGCTAACATTAGTCTGTGTGGGATTAAGAGAGTTAGGGGAAGAGAAGATGGGGGAAGATCAGTCTGTGTGGATGCAGCCAGGAAGAGCAGGATCAGGGAAGTGCTGGCTCCATAGTCCTGTCCTGTGCCCACCAGCAGTGGCGTAGCTACCAGGGTCGCCGCTGTGACCCGGCCCGCCCCGAGGGGGGACCGGCGAGGCCCCCCCCTTGCCACTGCACAGTTCCCCCTTAAATCACTTGCGCGCTGGCCCCGGCTGATGTACGGCTGCCGGGGGTGTCCCGTCCTATCCCCGGCAGCGCGCGCATCAGTGAACTCACTGTGCACCTGTGGCCCGGGACTTCCGTTACAGAGAGCTCACGTAAGAGATGCTCTCCGTACCGGAAGTCCCAGTCCTGGTGCACAGGGAGCTCTCTGATGCGCGCGCTGCTGGGGATAGGACGGGACACCCCCGGCAGCCGTACATGAGCCGAGTGGCCAGACCATGAAGAGAGAGGATCAACAGGGGAGCGGGTGGCAGGTGAGTTGTGTGGGTTTTTTAAAAAAATTTTATCTGCTTTTCACGGAGGGAAGAAGGGGGGCCATCTATAAGGGGAAAGGGCATCTATAAGCGGAGAGGGCATCTATAAGGGGGGGAGAAGGGGACATCTATAAGGGGAGAGGGCATCTATAAGGGGGGAGAAGCGGCCATCCATAAGGGAGAGAGTGAGAGGGGGCATTTATAAAGGAGGGGGCCATCTATAAGGCAGGGGGAGAGGGGGCAATCTATAAGGGAGGGGGGAGAGGTAGCCATCTATAAGGGAGGGGGGAGAGGGGGCCATCCATAAAGGGGGTGGGATAGGGGGCCATCTATAAGGGGGGGGAGAGGGGGCCATCTATAAGGGAGGGGAGAGAGGGGGCCATCTATAAGGGAGGGGAGAGAGGGGGCCATTTATAAGGGGGGGGAAGGGCCATCTATAAGGGAGGAGAGAGGGGGCCATCTATAAGGGGGGAGAGGGGGCCATCTATAAGGGAGGGGAGAGAGGGGGCCATCAATAAGGGAGGGGAGAGAGGGGGCCATCTATAAGGGAGGGGAGAGAGGGGGCCATCAATAAGGGAGGGGAGAGAGGGGGCCATCTATAAGGGAGGGGAGAGAGGGGGCCATCTATAAGGGAGGGGAGAGAGGGGCCATCTATAAGGGGGGGGGAAGGGCCATCTATAAGGGAGTGGAGAAGGGGCCATCTTTAAGGGGAGTGGCATCTATAAGGGGGAGGGAGAGGGGGCCATCTATAAGGGGGACAACACAGTCAGCCTACCCACTAAATGAGGGTGCAAAGCGGCCATTATAGATGTGCAGTGTGTATAGTGATGAGGATAGTGTCAGTGTGAGGACCCTAATATGTCTGTCTGGCAAATGAAAAGGGAAGAACTCCGATCAGAGAAGACGTCCCCTCTGAGTTACCTGGTATAACAGCACTGTAATGTATATGGTGTACAGAACCTGTGTAGAGCTGTGTCCACCTCTATAAGACAGGATGAGTTGATGGTAATCTGTGTACAGTGGATGTTATTTAGTAGCAGCGGTGGTTTTAGTCAGTATGCGGTAGTATTTGTCAGTAGCAACGGTGGTGTTAGTGTGTGGTGATATTATTTGTTTTTTAGTTATCTGGTACTGTGTTTTATTGGTCTCAGTATACAGAATTTGGTCAGTAACAATATGGTGGTGATGGTAGTGGTGTGGTGGTAATATATCCTTCCTATATACTGGTATTATTGGTATACAGGATTTTGTTAGTAACAGCATGGTGGTAATATGTATGGTGATAATATTTTCTCTTCCTTTATGCTGGTGTTATTGGTAGTATCTGTCTTGGGGGGTGTATGTGTATATATATAAATATATATAAAGTTCCACAATGGAGTGCACTCAGTATACACAGTGTTGTAGGGTGCCTGCAGCTGGAGACTGAATCAACGTCTCCTCGCTAAATACAAGAAGAGTTCTGCAGCACGTCCTTAAAGAGAACCAATCACCTAAAATTAACTGTCCCTATAATAAAAGATTATCTGTCCCTAAGTCTATTCCTGAAGATACAGACTGCCTGTGCAGTCTGTATCTTATGCTTTTACCTAATCCTGTAAAGCGGAGCAGTAAGGGCGGGGGCGGCCATCTTGATGACGTCACAGTGATGCGTTCCAGCTGTATCTTCTGTATCTTCATGTAGTTTATTTCTGAAGATACAGACTGCCTGTGCAGTCTGTATCTTATACTTTACCCGGTCCTCTGTAGCGGTGAGCTAAGCCGGACGCCATCTTGATTACGTCCCTTGCGTTCCAGCGCTGGAACGCACCAGTGACGTCATCAAGATGGCCGCCCCCGCCCTTACTGCTCCGCTATACAGGATTAGGTAAACGCATAAGATGCAGACTGCACAGGCAGTCTGTATCTTCAGGGACAGACTAATAGGCCCAGTTAGAATAGACATACACAGTGATCTCGCGCTGTATAGCGCGGGATCACTGTGTATTTACAGAGCGGCGGCAAAGGCTCATGGGAGCCCTTCCTGCCGCTCGGCATGCCGGGAGGAAAAGAGACAGGAAAAGAGAATGTGTATATTGTAAAATCACGGGAGTAAAATAAAATAATTCCAATTACAAATATTAATAAAATATTAATTTACAGCTTATTAGCAAAAAAAAAATTTTTTAATTTCGGCCATGATTGGTTCTCTTTAAGTGAAAAAATCCAAGTGTTTTATTCAAGCAATGATTTCGCTTATGATTTTGCTTGAATAAAACACTTGGATTTTTTCACTCAAGGACGTGCTGCAGAACTCTTCTTGTCTCTATAGATATATTTATATATATATATATATATATATATATATATATATATATATATATATATATATATATATATATATATATACCAGTAGCATCACTTGGTCGTGAAAGGGGGGGGGGGGCAAGTTGACCTCTCGCATCAGGGCCCAGGAGACATTAGCTACGCCCCTGCCCACCAGATACACCCAGCCCCCATACTGCTCCCCTATCTGTACCATGTATGTCCTAGTGTACAGGTGTAACTACAGTATATGTCGTGTAGGTGTAACAGGTGTTTGCATTCATGTGCATCTGGGTGTAATAAACAACTAATGATAGATATGTCTATTCTGCCTGCATTCTCGTTCCTGCATTGTGTTGCATATATCCATCATAGTGATATCACTAGTATTGCTTAGTGTGAGGCTGTATGACTTTTGGTTTTAGGGCCAGTTCACACTGAGTAAATTTCCTCCGTGTGAACTGGCCCTTAGGCAGCAGAAAGAATAGATACCCCCTGGTATGATGGTATATGTACAGTGACAATATTTGTTCCCTGTATAGTTTTATGGCATCACTGCGCCTATGTCTGCGTACTGAGGATGCAGACCGCAGTGTCAGGTCTCAGAACTGAGAACACATTGCCCTGGAAGTGGAGCTGGGGCAGCATCTTAAAGGAAAAGTCCGGCACTGTAAAAATATTTGAAACGGCAGGGGGGGGGACATTGTAAACCATCATTACTTACCTCTCCCCATACCTGTCCAATGCAGAATCGACACGGCAGGAACAACTTGATTATGTTCCCCCTGCCCCTGATGGCTGTCAGTTATTGAAAATCACTGGACTTCTCCTTTAAAGGACAACTCCCGCAGGACCCCCCCAAAAAAAAACAACACAGACACACACAGACACCATACTCACCATCCCTCCGGTGACGATCGCCACTCCATTCGCCCGCCGTCCGCCTCACCGTCACCGCCGTCCGCCGTCCAGCGATGTCTCTGATTTCCGGGTCCTGGGGATGGAAAAGGCTGCCAGTGCGCTTGCGCACCGGCAGCCTTTTCATTGGCTGGAGCGCATCACATGGCTTCCAGCAACCTCAGCCAATCAGGGCTGACGAAGCTGGAAGCCATGTGATGCGCTCCAGCCAATGAAAAGGCTGCTGGTGCTCATGTGCACCAGCAGCCTTTTCCGTCCAATTCACTCTCTATGAAGACGCCGAGGAGGAAGAAGACCCGGACCGCCCCCCGGCTCTGACGTCGTCGTCACCAGATGCCGCCCGGGAGAAGAGGACCGTGACGATCGTAATAGGTAATGTATATTTTCTTTAACTTCCGGGCGGGGGGGTCGGGGGTCCGAAAGTGGGGGAAGGGGGCCAGACCGGGTATTTAACCACATTACAAAGTTATATAACTTTGTAATGTGTGTTAAATAAGCTAAAAAAAATTTTCGTGGGAGTTGTCCTTTAAGCCTACAGACAGAAGAAGACTGAAACTGGGAGCCACAAGCCAGCCCAGCAGGGAGCAGACAGGCAGCCATAACAACCAGCCAGTGTATTGGGGACAGTCAGGGGCCCAAGTTGACCTCTTGCACCAGGGCCCATGAGACATTAGCTATGCCCCTGTATAGGAAGATACATAGAAAATACATACTAACATATTGTTGCCATAAAGTATAGCCATATCTACAACAGTGAGAAAAGGAAATCATGAAGTAACTTAAGGCTATGTTCCCACTACGTATTAACAACAGTGCTCAAAATATTTGATATAAACATTATTTTGTTGGCCGTTGTTCAATACATTGCGTGAAACAACGGCCGTTGTTTGCATTGACTTCAATGCAAATCATTGCATTATGAAAAGAATTGCTGTTCTTTACCTAAAAAGTACGGTTAATGAACATAGCCTATGTCTATGTTTCCACGATGCACTAAAGATTGCAAAAAAAGGGCCGTTGTTGTTAAACAAAGTCCGTAAATGATGTTCTTAAACATTTCTGGCCATTATTTAACAACAATGGCCGTTCTTTGCAATCTTAAGTATGTTGTGGGAACATAGCCTAAGGTCATACAGTTTAAAAAAAAAAAAAAAAAAAAGGCTCCTATCTTTACTGAGCCTGGGAAAGCTGAAAAAATACTATGCACCTCACTCTACTGGTTCTAACGATCAGTGGTGGTCTCTTGGTGGTGGTCTCAGCACTCAAGATTCTCAACCGAGGAAATCTTTTCAGATGTTTTTTACCGTATATGTAGTGAGAAACGTTATACTATACGGCCAGGGCTACACTGCAACTTTCTGTAAGGCTACTGTACTTTAACAGCTGCAGCTCCATAGCTAACATCAATCTTGTAGCAAAAAGTTGCAGTGCAGCCATGACCTTATACTCAGGGCCGTATTTACCACTAGGCACCTGTGGTCCGCTGCCTAGGGCAGCACCTTTCAGGGGGGCAGCACCAGGGAGCAGGGGGAAGGAAACAACTTTTATTTGTTTTTATTTTTTTAGTTTCCCACCTCCCATTTAGACTTGTCAGTAAATCTGGTGTCTTTTTGAGGGGAGGGGGGTAAGTTGGCACTGGTCAAGTCTGGTATCGGGGTGTTAAACCGGGTGTTACCAGGATTAGTGGCCATACGCCTATCGGTTACCGCATGAGGGTCTACGTGGTGGCGTACAGTAAATGTAGGAATGTGGCCTAAGACTGATCAGATATCAATATGATCAAAAACTAGAAAATCATGATGCTAATTGGTGAGTGAAGATGGGGCGTCCTCAGGTTCATTGCTTAGGGCAGCAGCAGCTGGTACTACGGCCCTGCTTATACTGACTTGTATTTTGCAGCTTGCTAAGAAGTACGGCCCAGTGTTCAGTATAAAGATCGGGGCCCTGAAGATGGTTGTGCTGTGTGGATATGACACTGTGAAGGAAGCTCTAGTCAACCATGCAGACGCGTTTGCTGACAGACCCATACTGCCTTCTCTCTTGGATGCAACAAGAGGATACGGTAACATTTCTTTGTGATGTGATTTAAAGTTCTTATTTAACCCTCTCCGGCCGCCGCATTGTTAATTAATGTCGCTGTAGCCTATGCCCGACAATGCAGCGTCGTTAATTACCGATCCAGGATGACACAGGCGCAGGAGCTGCGCCTGTGTCATCCGAGGCGGGTCCTGGCTATCAGTGCTGAGAGTTAACCCTATAGATACTGCGGTCAGCACGACCGCACCATCTATTGAGCTCCAGATAGAGAATTCTCCCTCTACAGAGGGAGAATTCTCTCTCCGGTATCCATCCGGGCTCTGCGAAGTGATCGCAGAGCTCCTATGATAGCCATGGAAATCGGAAACCTCAGGCTTCCAGTTTCCTGGCAACAGAAGCCGGCAGGGTCGGGAGGGAAGGCTGGGCGCGCGGGGCACAGGCCTGTGAGCTCTGCCCCCTTCCCTCTCTCCCCTGCTGCGGTTACAAGATAGTAACAGAGGAAGGGGACAGAGATATGGACATCATTATGATCCCATAAGCTGATGTCCAAAACGACCTGGGCATTAAGGCATCAATGACCCCAGGTCATGAAAGGGTTAGCATATGCATTTGTGCATGAGATTAATATTCTTATACTGTATTGTAATAATTTGTATAAGTCTGTAATGAAGGTAAGAGGGTGATTGCACATTAGGTACAATGGGTAAAAGTCTTTTATCTCTGGAGTACCTTCAAAATGGCCACCAGACAGAACCTATTCAAGATAATAGCAGCATAGGTGAATATTCACAAATAAAGTGCACTAGGTATAAATATCACTGTACATAGAAACATAAGTTATAAAGTGGGATGTCTTCTGCCAAATGGTTAACATTCCTTCAAAGTCCTTGGAAGTCCTCGTAAACTTCTCTCATATATGTTCAGAGAACCCCTTTAACTTTTGAGAGTCACTTGACATAGCGCCCATATAACAGTTATCCTATAAACAACTGGCTGTTGACTGCCATAGTGGCAAAGAGAAAACATAAGGGTTCTAGCACTGTATATTTGTATAGTGTCCTTTGAAATAGAAGTCCCTTTTTGTAGGTAGCGTTCCCGAGCACATAGAAAGTAGTATTAATTAAAGTTTTCGCATAAAATATACACCAAACATTATCCTTTATAAGAAAGAGAAAAAAAAAAAAAAAAAAAAAGACGGCAGTAGCAATCATGGTAATAGTTTTTTTTTTTTTAACACACTAAACCCCAATGAAACTAACACCCCCACCAACAGGAGGGGACTCACAGCCTCTCTGGGACTGCTCCACGCTCACGTATGGCTTGAAGGCCACAGTGGGACTGCGGCACACTCAGGCATGTTTGATGGTCTCTATAGGACACTAACTATATGCTAACTATAGCTTGGCAGCCTTTCTGGGACTTATAGACTTCAATCACTAACTTGAGCATTCAGACCCAATACAGCTTTCCAAAAAAATGTTGGCGGATTGCATGGAACTGGCTGCTCCTCCCAGCCAGAGTTAAAAGCCCAGATTATAACCTCACAACTGGTGGTGAAAAGGACGATGGTGTCAAGGGAGCTGCTTTCATTGAGACTATGTCTTCCTCCTTCTCAAGACACCCCCTAACAACTTGTGGCTCCACATCCTTGACAACCCCCCTGAAGCACCAGTTGACACCAGGGCTCCTTATCCTGTTTAGGCCACTCTAGAAACACTTGTGGATGGCTGAACTCCCAGTAAGCATCTCGCCCAAATCTACCTCCACAGCATGCTACCAACCTCCTGCCATGCTTTTCTCTGCTGTGGTCTCACTATCATGCAGGAGCAGAAACACAGAGTTTGAAGATTAAGCTTTTTAGTGGTGTTTAGCAGGCTTTTCCTGTGCTAGTTTTAAAGCGTTTTTATTGGGGGACAAAATCATACACAGAAACGCTAGAAAAAGCCTTAAAAAAAAAAAAATCCCTTTTTTGCTGCAAATGAACCTGTGTTTCCCACAGGAGGCAAGGACCCTGTGACCACTGTCTAACGTTCAGTTTGTTTGCTAAGCACAGACTGATGCAGACAGAGGTTGGAGAGTGAGGAGAATGGTTGGGATGGAGTGTTGGAGGAGAGAACTGGGGCATGAGATCGGAAAAACAGGACATTGTGAACACACACCGCAAAGACTACTTGGAAATGTAATTTGATAGCAGTGCACAGGAGGAGGCACGGCAAGAGAGAAAGAGCAGATAAAGGAGCGGGCCTACTGTAAAACCACATGAAGAATGTTGAGGGATACATAAGTAAGAACCTTGGATTGGATGGAAGTTTTTTTCTTTTTCTTTTTTTAAACAAGGGAGCCTGGAGTTTCCGTTTAAAGCAACTCTGTACCCACAATCTGACCCCCCAAAACAGCTTGTACCTTAGGATAGCTGCTTTTAATTTAAAGATCTGTCCTGGGGTCCGTTCGGCAGGTGATGCAGTTATGGTCCTAAAACAAACCAAAAAGAAACAAAAGACTAGATATAAATCAAGAGTGCACTCCACTGGCAAATAATGGAAAATTGCAGTAATAGTTTCTTTGGTAACAATTCACATAGAACACTACAAAACCTGGTTAAAAACAATTAAAAGTTCCAATCAGGAACACAGAAATTCATGGTCCGCCCACACAAAGAGCAGTGGGCTTATGACCTACAGGGGGTTGCATGCAAATAATATTGCTACCCTGACCCAAAAATAATAACAAATGATAATGAATCAATTCCCCAGGCACAGCGTACAGCAAACTCAAGCACCTAATAACACCAATATCGTGCAGTGAAAAAACCGCACCTAAAATGAGTCAGAAAAATATATTCAAATCATAATAATTACGAACCCAAAGGTACATAAAGCATGTAAATCCATATGTCAAATAATCAAGAAAAGAGAAAACAAACTGCACAGAAAAAAATCTATATCAATCATATCACCCGATCATAAAGTGAATATCGGTGCCTGGGTATGGAAAAGGTCATGGAGCGAACACCCCTGGAAGAAAAACTCCACACGTATCGTCACTGAAGTCACCGAAGGGCGGACCATGAATTTCTGTGTTCCTGATTGGAACTTTTAATTGTTTTTAACCAGGTTTTGTAGTCTTCTATGTGAATTGTTACCAAATAAACTATTTCTGTAAATTTCCATTATTTGCTGGTGGAGTGCACTCTTGATTTATGTCTAGTCTTTTGTTTCTTTTTGGTTTGTTGTGGTCATTGTCTAGGCATTGAGTGGCACCCCATCCCTTTATTCATTTTTGGTAGAGCCCCCTGTTTTGTTTTTTTCAGTTATTGTCCTAAAAAAATACTTTAAGGCTACAAACCCACTTGGCGGGTCTGCAGCGAGTCCCCTCGCTGCGTATTTGTAGTGAGACTCGCTGCAGGTCCCGGCCCTATACTTTTAATGGCAGACAAACACGCAGCAGGGATGTACATCCCTGCTGCGAGTTTGTCTGCAGCCCACCCCATTAACCCCCCGGCCACCGTAGCTGATACTTCACCTGATCCCGGCTCCGGCGGTTCCCGATGTCTTCAGAAAGCCAGAGCGGGGACCAGATGAAGTATATGCTTCAGCCAGCCGCCCGCTGCCCCGGCCGCCCGATCGCCCCCCCGCAACACCGATCGCACGCCCCGTCAATCGCCCCCCCCCCCCGCAGCACCGATCACACGCCCCCCCGCAGCACCGATCGCACACACCCCCCCCCCGCAGCACCGATCGCTTGCACGCCCCCCCCCCAATCGCGACCCCGCAGCCCCGGCCGCCCGATCGCCCCCCGGCAGCACCGATCGCTGCTGCGGGGGGCGATCGGCCAGCCGGGGCTGCGGGCGGCTGGCCGGAGCATATACTTCACCTGGTCCCCGCTCCGGCTTGCTGAAGACATCGGGAACCGCTGGACCCGGGATCAGGTGAAGTATCAGCTCCGGCGGGGTTAATGGGGTGGGCTGCAGACAAACTCGCAGCAGGGATGTACATCCCTGCTGCGTGTTTGTCTGCCATTAAAAGTATAGGGCCGGGAACTGCAGCGAGTCTCGCTGCAAATACGCAGCAAGGGGACTCGCTGCAGACCCGCCAAGTGGGTTTGTAGCCTTAAACTTGCAGCCCTATGTCAAATTGACGTGGCCTAGAGAACGCATGTCCTAAGATTGTGATACCCCTCCATCCCTCCTTCCCGCCCTCGTCATCATTAGGAATTCCCCTAGAAATATTGCTCCTATTCATCACCTGTGTGAACACTGCACATGTGTTGGGTCATTGAGGCACCTGTGCAGTGTTCAGACAGGTAATGATTAGGACAAATTCTGCCAGGGCCATTCCTAATGTTAAAGAGGGCGGGGAGGAGGGGCTGAGAGGCGGTGCAATCCTAGGGCACACACACTCTACACCAATTTGACAGCTGACATTACAAGCGGTTTGGGGGGGGGGCCAGATTGGGGGTACAGAGTCGCTTTAAGGACAATGTCATTTTAAAGAGTGGGGATGATTACCAAATAAAAGAATATATTTACTGTCTTTTCTTCAGGCCTTATCTTCACTAATGGAAATAACTGGAAATCCATGAGACGGTTCACTATTTCTGCATTACGTGATTTCGGTATGGGACAACAAACCCTAGAAGACAAGATCAATGAGGAGTCCAATAGTCTAGTGCAGACCTTCAAATCCTACAAAGGTAAGAAACTAGCCTTATTATACTGAAGCTGAACCAATTATTAGAATGTACTATAGAAATATAGTAAACTATATACAAACTATAGAGTATAACTACTATAATACTGCTCCTATAAACAAGAATATAACTACTATAATATAATTTAGCCTAGCGGCACTAGTATCAGCCATAGGTGTGAGGTGCAGCACTCTGTTTCTTCCCTGAACCGCATTTTGTTTCTCTCTTTTCTCCGTGTATTGCACTCCTCCTGGTGAGACCCACATGACCGCAATTAGCAGGAGACACCTGAGTGCACATGGTTTCAATCCCTCCTGTTTTTTCCCATTCTGTTTGCTGCAGCTATGGTGAGTGTAATACCTTATCCAGACTTGTGCTGTTTGGGGGCGACCTTCTCCGCCGGCGGTGCTGGCCGGGTTCTGGTGTGGTGTTTTTGGGTCTGGTCCTGTGGCATGGGGGTCGCAGGGCCGTCCCATGGCCCCCGTTCCCTGACTGTGCATGCCTGCGGGGTTGGTGGCCACTGACTGGCACGGTGTGGACTTAGTGTAGGGACCCATGTGTATCAGATACCGGCACGAGGTACATGGGGCAGTATGGCTTGATCAATTTATACACAAAATTCTGATGTGTTTTTTATTTAGCCTAGCGGCACTAGTATCAGCCATAGGTGTGAGGTGCAGCGCTCTGTTTCTTCCCTGAACCATAACTACTATAATACTGCTCCTATATACAAGAATATAACTACTATAATACTGCTCCTATATACAAGAATATAACTACTATAATACTGCTTCTATATACAAGAATATAACTACTATAATACTACTACTACTATATATAAGAATATAATTACTATAATATTGTTCATATATCCAAGAATATAACTACTATAATACTGCCCCCTATGTACAAGAATATACTATAATACTGCTCCTATGTACAAGAGTATAACTACTATAATATTGCTCCTATGTACAAGAATATACCTACTATAATACTGCTCCTATGTACAAGAATATAACTACTAAAATACTGCCTCCTATATACAAGCATAAAGCTACTATAATCAGCACAAGCCATTGAGGAAGTAAAGACCAGCGGCACTCACCGGGTTAATGCAGTTGTGATGATTTATTGATACGATGTCATCTTGCAGATAAGCTCAGGGCAGGGGGAGACAGGTCCAGAGGTGCTATGCACCGTGGCGACGGCCGTTTCGCGGGTTAACTTTCCCGCTTCGTCTAGCCTCAGAGGCTAGACGAAGCGGGAAAGTTAACCCGCGAAACGGCCGTCGCCACGGTGCATAGCACCTCTGGACCTGTCTCCCCCTGCCCTGAGCTTATCTGCAAGATGACATCGTATCAATAAATCATCACAACTGCATTAACCCGGTGAGTGCCGCTGGTCTTTACTTCCTCAATGGCTTGTGCTGATTAAATGAACTGCTTTCTCATTTACGCTGAGCACCACTGTAATGCATGAATGTCACTGAGATTACTCAGCCAACAAAGACTACAACGCTCCTCATCTCACAAAGACACTTAATCTGAAAACATAAACAGCTCCACACAAATCACGGGTCACTGATAGTGCCAACACATCTATTTGCTTGTGCTTATAAAGCTACTATAATACTGCTCCTATGTACAAAAATATAACTACTATAATACTGCTCCTATATACAGGAATATAATTACTATAATACTGCCCCTATATACAATACTACTATAATATAGTATTTTAACTACTATAATACTACTCCTATATACAGGAATATAACTACTATAATAAATTATTGTAGAAAAAGATGGAGCACTCACCAATCTATAGCTTCTTTTATTTCATACAACGGTGCATAGCTGGGAAGGGTGGTGTCCTCCCTCCCCAGCTATGCACCGTGGTATGAAATAAAAGAAGCTATAGAGGGGTGAGTGCTCCGTCTCTTTCTACAATATTTTATATTGAACTTGTTGATTTTACGTTAGCACCTAACATAGCTTGTGGATCTCATCTATCACAGTGTTAGACGATCCTTAACTGTGTTTGTGGTGCCGACCATTCTCTACATTTGTCCATAACTACTATAATAACTATCTCCTATGTACAAGATTATAACCTATATAATCCTGGCCCAATATAAGAATATGACTACTATAATATTGCTTCTTATGTACAAAGCTTAACCCCTTAACGACCGCGGGCGTAAGAGTACGCCCCCAAAACCCGGGCCTTAACGCAAACGGGCGTACATTTACGCCCGCGGTTTCCCCGATCGCTGCGTGTACACACGCAGCGATCGGGGAAGATGGCCTGCTATAATGTATAGCAGGCCATCCCTGCTTGTCGGCACGGGGGGTGATTAACCCCTCCCGTGCTGACGATCGCCGCTATTGGCTGATCAATTCAGATCAGCCAATGGCGGCGGTCTGCAGCTTTCCGGGTCATCGGTGACCCGATGGCCCGGAAAGCAATGGCGGTCGGTGCTGTCCGAGGACGGCACCGACCGCTATTACTGTTAAAAGTAATGGTGGCCACGGTGCCACGTCCCGATCACAGCGATATAAGTACCCCATGAAAGGGTTAAATACCTGCTGTGGACACCTCAGCTAGGTAGCTGAGGTGTCCAGAGCAGGTATTGACCCATACTCACCTGATCCAGCGTCCCGATCGCGTCTTCCGGGTTACGATCGCGTCCTCGTCTTCGTCGGCGTCTTCGTCTTTTTCCGGCGGTCCCCATCGGCAATCATCGGCTCCAGCGTCGTCAAACTTCGGCTTTTTTTTTTTCAGAATTTGAGTTCTACTGCCCCCTAGCGGCTGATAAGTGTATATAATACACATATCAGTAGCTATAAGGTTGAAGAAAAAAAAAAAAAAAAACCTTTTTTTC
Source organism: Dendropsophus ebraccatus (assembly GCF_027789765.1). Taxonomy (NCBI): domain Eukaryota; kingdom Metazoa; phylum Chordata; class Amphibia; order Anura; family Hylidae; genus Dendropsophus; species Dendropsophus ebraccatus. The sequence continues at coordinate 126,626,007 of NC_091459.1, read as the reverse complement.
CATTTTTTTTTTGTTTATTTTCCGCACCCTATCGCCGCTGAGTGCTGATCAGCATCGCACGTAAGTGCGCCGCCGATCAGCAACTCCTCCTTTTTGGCGTAGAGTGTTTTTTTCCTATATCCTACAGCCACGGTCTGCTTATAAGTGCCGCACATAAGTGCGGCATTTATCAGCAACTCCTTTCTTGGCGTAGTTTTTTTTTAAAAAAAAACATGTAAAAAACACCATTACACTACACGGAATAATGTTTTACACTACACCACTACACATTTACATACCCCATATACCAATCCTCGTATAAAGATGGCCCCCAGGGTATTTTCGGTGTCGGACGCATACGCTATTATTGCCTCCAACACCGAAACAGCCAGTGAGGATGAATGGGGGGTCCTTCGTTCCTGCATTCATCCTCATCATCCAGTGACGTGTCTGGGGGTAGCGTAGCGTTCGCTGCCCCCCAGACACGTCTTTTCCGCCAGTACCGTCCCAATAAAAGATGACGGTATGGCGCGAAATTCTACAAACTCTGTGAGAGTACCTCAGGGTACACTTACAGATTTAGGGTACGTGCACACTGCAGAATGGCGAAGGATAACCCTTTGTGCATTCCGCAGCTGGCACCCACCGGCGGACTGATGCAGGCGCGCGTCTCCACCCGTGTCATAGACTCCATGTTATGCACGGGCGGATTCCATCGTCCGTCCAAAGAATGAACACATTTGACGGAGAGCGGAATCCGCTCGTGCATAGAATGGAGTCTATGACACGGACCGAGACGCGCACCCGCATCAGTCTGCAGTTGGGTGCCAGCTGCGGAATGCACAAAGGGTTATCCTTCGCCATTCCGCAGTGTGCACGTACACTTAGAGTGTATGATGGAAGGGACACCCAAATCCAGCCCCCAGATGCCTCCCCCCCCCCCCATCCTCGGAGTTAGTGGGGAGATCGTTGCGGAACTGATCTTCCCACTGCTGGATAAAGGTTACCACCACCTGTACGGGGATAACTTTTATACCAGCACCCCCCTCTTCCGGTCCCTCGCTGCCCGAGCTACTGTAGCTTGCGGCACAATCCGAACATATCAGAAGCAGTAATAGAGCCCTAAAATTTAGCAGCCATGGAGCGGACCCAGCGCTTCTGGATATGGATATGAAGGACCCCGTATCGCACCAGGGCAACATTTTCCAGGTGACGTCCCCCACACTGGAAAACAGGAGACCCCAGAAGAAGTGCAGAGTGTGGCGTAACAGTGTGACGCCTGTCCTGATCCCCCTGGCCTCGGCATACTGGATCGCTTCAAGGCGCACCACACGTCATTGGGGTTCTACATTATCTAAATTCTGTCCCTTATTCCTATTTCAGGGGTCACGTTGATCCAGGGATTATTCTGATTGCCATTATGGAGTCAGGAAGGAACTTTTCCCAGTGATGAGGCTACTGTTGTCTGCCTCACAAGGACACCTGTCATTTTCAACCTTATAAACTAATAATTGGCCTAATACCCCCAAATAAATTAGAATTGTCCCTTTTCCCCAGTTAAATAGGTATGGCCGCTATTCCCATTAGAGGATGCCATGATGCAATTACAAAGCCTCTGTGCGGCCAGGACAGTAGAAACCCCCACAAATGACCCCATTCTGGAAACTACATCCCATAAGGAATCTAACAAGGGGGGCAGCGGGGATATGGCCCCCTGGTGACGGCCACATTTTGGATGTGAAAATGAAAAAAAAATTAATTTTTATTTTCACGGCACATTGTTCTACATATGTGCCTGTTACCAGTGGGGTCCATATGCTCACTGCACCCCTTTTTAGATTCCTTATGGGGTGTAGTTTCCAGAATGGGGTCACTTGGGGGTTTCTACTGTCCTGGCAGCACAGGAGCTTTGTAATTGCGACATGGCCTCCATCCTCCATTCCAGCCTCTAAATGGCGCTCTGTCCCTTTGGTGGCTTGCCCTGTGCCCATATGGCACATTATGTCCACATGTGGGGTATTTTCGTACTCAGGGAAAATTACCCTACACGCTTTGCGTTTATTTTCTTTTGTAACCCCTTTTGGAAATGGAAAAGAATCAAGGCTAGACCAACATTTAGTGTAATTTGTTTTAAATTTTTACTCTAAATCATTAATCTTGTCATGATTTTTTCATTTTAACAAGGGGCTAAAAAAAAATAAAAAAATTTGTAGAGCAATTTCCCCCGAGTCCGTAAATACCCCACATGTGGACATAAAGCGCCATGTGGGCGCAGGGCAAGCCTCTCAAGGGAAGGAGCGCCATTTGGATTTTGGAGGTTGGATTTGGCTAGAATGGATGATGAACGCCATGTCGCATTTACAGAGCCCTTGTGCTGCCAAGACAGTGGAAAGTGACAAGTGACCACAAGTGACCCCTTTCTGGAAACTACACCCCTTAAGGAATCTAACAAGGGGTGCAATGAGGATATGGTCCCCTTGATGACGGCCACATTTGTGCCATGAAAGTGAAAAAATTAAATTTTTCACTTTCACGTCACATTGTTCCACATTTGTGCCCGTCACCAGTGGGGTCCATATGCTCACTGCACCCCTTGTTAGATTCCTTGAGGGGTGTAGTTTCCAGAATGGGGTCACTTGTGGGGGGTTTCCAGTGTTTTGGCAGCACGAGGGCTCTGTAAATGCGACGTGGCCCTTGAAATCCATTCCAGTGAAATCCAGCTTCCAAAAGCCAATTGGCGTTCCTTCCCTTTGGAGGCTCGTCCTGCGCCCGCTTGGCACTTTATGTCCACATGTGGGGTATTTCTGTACTCGGGAGAAACTGCGCTACATGTTTTGTGTTTTTTTTTTCCTTTTATCCCTTTGTGAAAATGAAAAATTGAAGTCTAGAACAACGTTTTAGTGTAAAAAATACTTTTGTCTTTTTTCACGCCATATTGTTGGGAAAATCTGTGAAGCATCTGTGGGGTCCAGATGCTCACCGCACCCCTAGTTACATTCCTTGAGGGGTGTAGTTTTCTGAATGGTGTCCCTTTAGTGGTGTTTTTTAGGTTTTGGCACCCCAGAGCCTCTGCCAAGCTTAAGTGGTACAGTCAGAAATGACCAAATATAACGGAGCCATTGAAATGCACTAGGCGCTCCCTTATATCTGAGGCTTGTGGTTGCGTCAAATAGGGCCACATATGGGGTATTTATATAAACTGTAGAAACAGGGCAATAAATATTGGGGCGCATTTCTCTGGTAATAAGTTTATAATTATGAAAAATATTGGATTACAATAAAATCTCTGCACAGCTTTTATTTCTGTGACTCCCCTAAAGGGTTAAAAAAACTTTCTGGATGAGTTTGGGGGTACAGTTTCTGAAATGGGGTGCTTTGTGGGGCTTTCTAACATACAGTCCCCTCAAATACACTTAAAACCTGAACAGGTCCCTAAAAATATCTGATTTTGAAATTTTACAGAAAATTTGGAAATTTGCTGCTAATGTTTTACGCTTTCTATTGTCTAAAAAAAATTAAATATAGTTTAATAAATGCCGCCAACATAAAGTAGACATGTTGCTAATGCTATTTAATATATAATTTATGTGGCATAACCATTTTCTGTATAAGCAGAAAAGGTTTAAAGTTGGAAAAATGCATTTTTTTTACAATTTTTCACGTTATTTTGGGTTTTTTCATAAAGATTTGTTATAAGTATCGACTCCAATTTACCTGAAATGTGAAGTACAATATGTCACGATAAAACAATCTCAGAATCAGCCGGATAGGTAAAAGCATCCCAAAGTTATTAATGAATAAAGTGACACAGGTCATATTCATAAAATTTGCTCCGGTCCTTAAGGCCATTTTAGGCTCTGTCCTTAAGGGGTTAAGGTGTCACTGTTGTTATAACTTTTAAAATCTAAATCAACAGTAGATGTAATATAAAGCAAGTTTCCAATATACATTAATTTTTTTTATTGTTATCATGCTGTAAAACAAAGCTGTATTTACCAGAAATTCAGGTCCAGTCTCCTGGATTTTCTGCTGGTTGGAAAGAAAAAAAAAAACAGACTAAACCCAGGATTTCCAGCCGGTACAGAGTGTCGTCGCTCAATGTGTCCATCAGTCACATGACTGCCTTCTCTCTGTGAGCGCTCAGATGGCCTGGGATACACAGGACTTCCTGTTTTCTGACTGTTTCCTGTTTTTTGAGAAAAAAAAAGTCAGAAAACTTAGGAAGTGCCCTGTTCTCCATGATAACTAAAAAATATATAACGAATGTCAATTGCAAACTTGCTTTATATCACATCTACTGTTGATTTAGAGTGATAACAACGGTGTCACTTTAATATAATACTGCTTATTTGCATTAGAAAATTACTATTACAGCTATCTTGGGGGGTGTAATGGGGGCTACTTTAACACTGCTACTATTTAACGTTGTTTTTGTTCCTTTTTGTTTTTCCTTACTTTTTACTCTTAATTTAGGTGAACCCTTTGACAACCAGGCGAGAATGAACGCTGCTGTCGCTAATATCATTATATCTATTATACTCGGCCATCGCTTTGATTACGATGATCCAAAACTTCACAGACTTTTGACCATTATAATGAATAATATCAGGATAATGGGTACCCCTATGGTCTTGGTGAGTTTAACGTTTCTGTTCCAAGGTAGTCCGTTGCTAGCTGGTCACTGGGTTAGGTACTCACCCCATAGCAATGATAAATAGACACATTTAGTGCTGCTTTCAGGAGCTGCCTGGCATCATCACACTCATTTATTTTCAGGATTCTAGTACCCTGTTTTTTTTTTTGTTTTGTTTTTTCAAAAATTAGCCATAGCTTAAAGGGAACCTGTCACCCCCCGTGCCGGGGTGACAGGCTCCCGACCCCCCGTTAGAGCCCCCTATACTCACCTAATCCCGCCGGGTCCCGCTTCTGGAGGTGGTCGGGTGACTGAGATCTCAGCCGCTACAGCCCGACGCGCGCGCTGAGAGATGAGTCCAACACCTATAGAGAATGACAGGAGACTCCAGCGCTCCGTCATTCTCTATGAGCGGCTGAGATCTCCGTCACCCGACCACCTCCAGAAACGGGACCCGGCGGGATTAGGTGAGTATAGGGGGCTCTAACGGGGGGTCGGGAGCCTGTCACCCCGGCACGGGGGGTGACAGGTTCCCTTTAATTTTGCAGGGTTTCTGGAGTAGGCTTGAAATATAACCCTACTCCAAAAATAAACCCTAGGTAGAGTCAGCATGTCCAGTACGAGCTTATGTCAGAGAAAAGACTCCTAATCGTCCTGGACATATGCCCTTCTACCCCGCCCCCCCCCCCCCCCCCCTCCATGGCAGGGCACCTACTTCAGAGTCTCGCCTCAGGCTGCAATGAATCTGCAAATAGATTCGACTGGGAAACTGAATAAGTAATAATACATTTTTACCCCCAGACAACAAAGGCTCAAAAATAAAATCTACTCCATGGAGTACAAGAAAGGGATTGTTGCTCATTGAAAAAAAATAAGACCTGACCCTAAAATAGGCTCTAGCCCTTTTTTTTCTGAGAAACTAGCAACATTTTCCTCTATCTTATTCACAATTAGGGCTCATGCACACTGAGCAATAGATGAAGAATTGAAGAGGAAAGATTTCTGCTTGAAATTGCTCTTCTATTTTGCTCTGACAGAATAGGAGCAGAATAGGAATGAATTTGAACAGAATTCGAGCGGAAATCAAGCCGAATGCAAGTGGAATTCAAGCCGAATTTTAAGCAGAATTCAAGCTCCATTGACTTCTATAGGATTCCTGTAGCAGAATCCGCCCAAAGAAGTGACATGTCACTTCTTTGGTCAGAAAGCGGATCTGTGGCAGAAAATTCTGCTCAGAAATTCTGCAGTGTGAACAACAGAGCAGAAATTCCATTGAACACAATGGGACATTACTCTGTTCATATTTTACGGGAGGAATTTCAAGCAGAAATTAATAGCAGATTCCACTTTAGTTCCTCATATATTTCTCAGTGTGCAAGGGCCTCTAAGGGGAGCATATTTCTGTACAGGTCTTAACTTAAATAAGTCTCCTAAAGGCCGTTCACTTTGGGAAACGAGCACCAATCTCCTAGATCGGCGCTTGTATACTGAGCCAATTACACGGCTCAATTATTGTGCAGCTAGGTCTATATATCATTAGTGATTCTGTTCATAATTATGTGACTCCACTGTGTAAATCAAAACTTCTGCAGCTGTTAATATGTTACTGTCTTGCACGCGTCTGCAGGAGCGGCCAACATACATCTTACCTGTAGCCTGAAGACTCATTTTTCTTCATACTCTTCAACAATTATGCCACAGCTATCCTGCTAGTCCATGCTATTGCCCATGACTTTGTGTAATGATCCCCCATCTCCTTCCCATCACCTTAACCCCTTAACGACCGTGGGCGTACATTTACGCCCCCACTGCCTGTGCCTCAAAGCAGGAGGGTGTAAATGTACGCCCTGCCGGGGTCCCAGGCTCACAAGCTGAACCCGCTCCATAGCCGGTGAAGACCGGCTGCTATCTGCAGCTAAGCCCTAATCCTCAAAGGCGGGCCGCCGCGATCGCACGGCCGCCCAGCATTAATCCGCGGCGTTTAAGTATAAGTGACAGGAGCATCTCCGGTCACTTAGCGATCGGGTCCGCCACAGGGTGTCTGCGGGGGTTCCGATCGCACTGCCCGACTGCCGGAGGTCTGCTGCTTACCTCCGTGCAGTCCGATCTTCTGGTACAGTCTGCACACAGGCCCCAGGCAGGCTCTATCAGAAGATCGCCGATAACACTGATCCCTGCTATGCTATTGGCAATCTAATGCAATAATGTTAAAGGGGTAGTGCGGCGTTTCAAAATTATTCACTAAATAACACACATTCCAAAGTTATACAACTTTGTAATGTATGTTATGTTAGTGAATGGCCCCCTTCCCCGTGTTCCCCCCCCCACGCTAGACCCGGGAGTGTGATGCACTATACTCATCTGATTTGTGTCGACCCTCGTCCGACATCTTGGGACAATGATGTCATCTTCCGGAGGCCGACGGAACCGCTCCATCCGTCCCTCATGCCGGCCCCCCTCTGCCGCATCATTAGCTGCTCAGCCGCGATTGTGAATTTAAAGCGGCTCTGTACCCACAATCTGACCCCCCCAAACCACTTGAACCTTCGGATAGCTGCTCTGAATCCAAAATCTGTCCTGCGGTCCGTACGGCAGGTGATGCAGTTATTGTCCTAAAAAAATATGCCCGTGTCAAACAGGAGTATCTGTGCCCTTACTTTGCACAACCTCTCTGTCCCTCCTGTGTTAGCCCGGCACATGGACTGGAGGAAGGACGGAGGGGTGGTGCAAAGTTAGGGCACAGATAATCCCGTTTGGTACGGGCTTCAAGTTTAAAAGTATTTTTTTAGGACAATAACTGCATCACCTGCCGAATGGACCCCAGGACAGATCTTGGATTAAAAGCAGCTATCTGTAGGTACAAGTGGTTTGGGGGGGTCAGATTGTGGGTACAGAGTCCCTTTAAAAAGTGTAACCCCCCCCCCCCCTTTCCAATTTTATACATAAAACACATAAAAATAATAAAGCTAATTAACATATAATATACTGTAGCGTGCGTAATTGTCCAATTAAAATAAAACAATACTATTCCCGCACGGTGAACGGCGTGAACAAAAAGCGGTAAAAAAAAAGCAGAAATTGCTTTTTTTAATGACATTTTATGTATTAAAAAATTAATAAAACGCAATCAATACGTTTGATCTAAAAAAAAAAAAAAAATGTTACTGATAAAAACTAGAGATCATGACCCAAAAAAATTACGCCCCACACGACCCCATAGGTGAAAAAATAGAAGCGCTATAAGAGTCACAATAGGGCCATTTTATGCCTATTTGCAAATAAAAAAAGTTTTACTGCTAATAAAATTAGTAAAACCTTAGTAAACCTAGTAAACATGCATATGGCTATGTTCAGATCGACCTAAAGAATAAAGAAAAAATGCCAGTTTTACCGTAAAGTGCCTTACGTAAATATGGAAGCCCCTAAAATTTGAGGAATCACAAATTTTTTAACCCAAATGATATTTTGAGGGTTCCAACATTCATTTTATTGCAGATTGAAGGATGCCATACAAAGCACACCTGCTCCTGAAAAAAAACAAGCCCTCACATGATCCTGTAGGTTAAAAAATAAGAGTTATGGGTCTTAGAAGGTGAGGAGGAAAAAACGAAAACGCAAAAGGTGACAATTGGCCCGGTCCTTAACCCCTTAACGACATCGGGCGTAAATTTACGCCCTGATGCCGGTAAGGAAGTTCAGAGCGGGGCCGCGCGGCGACCCCGCTCTGAACCGCGCCGGTCCCGGGTGCCGCGAGTGGCCCGGGACCGTAGGTATTAGCGGGCACGGTCCGATCGCCGTGCCCGCTAATACAGTAATCAGATGCAGCTGTCAAACATGACAGCTGCATCCGATTACCGGATTCAGCCGTTCCCTGGGGTCTAGTGGAGATGATCGCTCCTCCGGGATGTTATCCCGGAGGAGCGATCTCCGTAACTGAAGCCGGCCGGGGACGCGTCCAAGATGGCGCCGTCCGCGGCTCGGCACTCGTTTGTTTCCGGCTGCAGCAGCCGAAAGCAAACGAGTGCCGATCTCATGGATCTCTGCAGCATATCTATGCTGCAGAGATCTCAATGAGAGATCAAAGCACTTATACTAGAAGTCCCCCAGGGGGGCTTCTAGTATAAGTGTAAAAGTAAAAAAAAAAGTGTTGTTAATAGTAAAAAGCCCCCTCCCCTAATAAAAGTCTGAATCACCCCCCTTTTCCCAGGTTATAAATAAAAGTAAATAAATAAATACATAAACAAACATGTTTGCTATCGCCGCGTGCGTAATCGCCCGAACTATTAATTAATCACATTCCTGATCTCACACGGTAAACGGCGTCAGCGCAAAAAAATCCCAAAGTGCAAAATTGCGCATTTTTGGTCTCATCAAATCCAGAAAAATTGTAATAAAAAGCGATCAAAAAGTCGTATATGCGCAATCAAGGTACCGATAGAAAGTAAACATCATGGCGCAAAAAATGACACCTCACACAGCCCCATAGACCAAAGGATAAAAGCGCTATAAGCCTGGGAATGGAGCGATTTTAAGTGACGTATATTTGTTGACAACGGTTTGAATTTTTTACAGGCCATCAGATACAATATAAGTTATACATGTTACATATCGTTTTAATCGTAACGACTTGAGGAACATATATAACAAGTCAGTTTTACCCCAGGGCGAATGGCGTAAAAACACATTTCCCCCAAATAAACAAAATGCGTTTTTTTTTTTTCAATTTCCCCACACTTTGAATTTTTTTCTGGTTTCGCAGTGTACTTTATGCAAAAATTCAGCCTGTCATTGCAAAGTACAATTAGTGACGCAAAAAATAAGGGCTCATGTGGGTCGCTAGGTGGAAAAATGCAACTGCTATGGCCTTTTAAGCACAAGGAGGAAAAAACGAAAACGCAAAAATCGAAATTGGCTCTGTCCTTAAAGGGTTAAGGCCATTTCAGGCCTGGTCCTTAAAGGGGAACACCGGATAAGGAAAACTTGTTTTCTATTAAAAGTGCATTAAAAGTTATATAGATGTGTCTATACAATGTATTACTCTATTTGTGCGGTTCTGCCACACTGGTAGCTGATAGAAATCCAGGAAGTAAAAAAAAAAAAAAAAAGGCCTCTGTGCCAATTCACATTGTCTCCTGCTCCTTCTGCTATCCCCCCTTAGAAGTCAAATATGCCATGCCTCTGTCTCACATTGTGTGTGATTGCTGAGGACAGGCTGATGATGCAGACTGGGGGCAGGACATGTTGTCACAGGAGGCTTAGCTGGATCCCCCAATCCCTTGAGTGATCCACCATCTCTGACCAGCCAGAAGCAGGTGCAGCACTAATTTTACTGATTATGATGGGTGGAGAACTGTGATGATCAGCTGAGGGAAAGCATTGCATTCTGGAAACTGCTCAACCAGGAATGACAGAAACACAATACAGAACAAACCCACCCCCAAACAAATGGATTTTTGGTAGTTTCAAAACTGGGATAGACAGGTAAGTAATGCTATATGCTTCTGCAGAAGTTTCATTTTTTTAACCTCTACCTGGAGTTCCCCTTTAAAGGGTTAAAGGAGAAGTGCGGTGAAATTTTTTATTTAAGTATTCTATTATTTCCCAAATGTTATACAAATCACCGATATACACTATTTACGTGAAATGCTCATAAAATGTTTTCTCCCTGCACTTACTACTGTATCAAGGCTTCACTTCCTGGATAAAATGGTGATGTCACGACCCGACTCCCAGAGCTGTGCGGGCTGTGGCTGCTGGAGAGGATGATGGCAGGGGGATGCTCAGTGTCCCTCCAGTGCCCTGTGTCCCTCAGTGTCCCCCTGCCATCATCCTCTCCAGCAGCCACAGCCCGCACAGCCCTGGGAGTCGGGGAGTGACATCACCATGTTATCCAGGAAGTGACATCACCATGTTATCCAGGAAGTGAAGCCGTTGATGCAGTAGTAAGTGCAGGGAAAAAAAAGCACTTTATAATAATTTCCCGTAATAAGTGTGTAATGGTAATTTGTATAACTTTTGGGGGACAATACACTACTTTAATAAACATTTTTGCCTGACTTCTTCTTTAACAGATATAATGTTTTTTCTTGTTCTAGTGCCCAACATGCCCGACAAAGATAAAATGATTAAATTTTTTTCTCTACAGTTGTACAACGCGTTCCCATCCCTAATGCGCTGGCTTCCAGGAAGTCACAAAACTATCCGACCGACCATGGATGAATTTAATTCATTTGTTAGAGAGGTCTTTACAAAACAAAAAGATCAACTGGACGTCAATGACCAGAGGAATCTTATAGATTGTTTTCTCATCAAACAGAAAGAGGTAACGTAATAGGATTGACAATTCACTATAATAAAATGGTAATCAGTCCCTTTCCACTCACATGGTATAGTACTCTTGGGCTGGGGTAACACAATTCCTTTGATTGGAAGTACTCTGTGGGACCCATTGTTTGTCCATGAGCTGTTGGGCAGTGCCCTATTGCCTAGATGGTCAGTCTATCACACTTCATTACATATTTTGCAACAGTTTGATCGTTCAGCTGAGATGTATGGAACTGCACTGTTTGGAAATCCAAGAAGGGAATTTAAGATCTATATTTTGCTGTAATTTACCCGATTTTGTTACACGTTTATTATTGCACCATATATTCTTATTTCATAGTTGTTGTTTTTTTTTTTTATTAAAAGTGACACTGTAGTTAGAACTTTATATATATACATATGTATATATGTATACAAATTGTTTTAGTTGTCATGCTTAGGGACAAATTTACAGTCGGAACAAAGCGAATCAAAGTTCCTAATGGTGCGTTTACACAGATTTATCTGACAGATCTTTGAAGCCAAAGCCAGGAACAGACTATAAACAGGGATCAGGTCATAAAGAAAAGACTGGGATCTATCCTCTTTTCAAATCCATTCCTGGCTTTGGCTTCCAAAATCTGTCAGATAAATCTCTCTGTGTAAACGCACCCTTACTGTAGTTTGCTCATCAGTCTGCAGGTTTTGAAGTCCGCTCCATTACATGCTGCTCCTCCCAAGAAGCTGGGAAAAGATGGATCCCATTCTGGGAAACTTTTCCCAATTTCCCAGGACTGGATCCATCTTTTTTCCAGCACCCGGGGAGGAGCGGCACGGAAAGGAGCACACTTCGAAGTCCGCAGCCGGATGAGCGTAATACAGATAGGAACTTTGATTCGCTTCGTTCCTACTATAAATTCGCTCTTCCCTGATCGTGCTTTAAGACAAAGCTTTACTTACCAGAAATCTAGTTCTAGTCTCCTGAAGGCACTTTTTTTAGTTTTGCGCTGGTTGAGAAAAAAAAAGACTAAACTCTGATTTGGATGCTTTGGATCATGATTTACGCCTGCTCCCCACCTTGCCGCACCCCCCAATCTGGCGAGCAGGGGATATGGCTGACGTACGTCAGAGAGAAGGGGTGAATCTGCCCCTTCTCCCTGGTGTTCACCCCTGCCGTAACTTCGATAAATGTCCCCCTAAGTCTGGCCAGTGTTGACCATGACTGCTTTCTCTGTGAAAGCAGATGACTAGGACAATGATGAGTATAGAGTATAGTTTAAACACTCTTGTGCACATTTTACACAATTTAGAATTTTGACTTCACTTGCATGTTATCCATTAAATCTATATTTATGCTGGGGGTTTGGATGTGTAAACGTCTAAACTCAGTGTAAATAAAGTTTCTTTACATATATGTTCCATATTTAATTTCAGGAAAAAACTAATTCTGAGTCATATTTTCATGATGAAAACCTTACATCTCTTGTGGCCGACTTGTTCGCAGCTGGAATGGAGACGACTTCTACCACACTTAGATGGGGCCTTCTGTTAATGATGAAGTATCCTGAGGTTCAGAGTAAGGGGATATAACTACTTACGATGTGTAAATGTAACACAGACAACATTTGCACTCAAAATTATTCAAACCCCACTGCAAATAAGGATATTTGCAAATTCTACAAACTTCTGTTGCTTGCAAGAAAAAAAAAAGTCAAACAAGGACAATGTTAATCATTTAACTCACACTGACCATTTGCTCTATTAAATACTAACATCAGCAGTTAGTTGCAATTTGAACAAAGTGTATATACCCACACACCGCAACTTTCAAACTTCACTTATTAAAGGTCATAAATAGTCACAAACAGTAATTAGGTACTTAGTGCAAAACAGTGGCAAACGGTTCTCATGTACTTAGCGATACTGATCCAACAGATAAATAGATGAGCTGAGAAGACACAGTAACAGGTGTGAGGGCCCCTTGCCTAATGTACTCTGTGGTGAAGTGTTTCAGTAGAGTGTTTGAAGAATATCCTTGTACTTATGTATGAATGAGTCTCATTTATCTCACCTAACCGACTTCCACTCCACAGTGTCAGGTTTCCATCATACTGGGGTAGTACGAGTCCCAGGTCTCTGTAATGGGTGGAGCGGGCTTGTAGAAACCTTCCTACAAAGCTGAGCATCTTGTAGATAGGGGCTTGCTGGCACTGTGCTCTCCAGTCCAGTCTTGAGTTATCCGTCCCTTTCTCTAAGCTGGTTAACTGTCCTGTTTTAGTGAAATCCACAGCGTAGGCAAGGGTGAAGACTCCCTTGTCTCCGGCTCCCTAGGGGTATGGTCTTGCAACCCATAGTAGTGGGGTAGCTAGTTGCAGGAACAACTATATAAACGTCCTGCCTGGCCTGTAGCCAGGCACTAACTAACTGACAACTAAAGGGAAGTAGTAACTATAAAAGGGAAACGTGTGTGTAGCTAGACCTAGTGTTAGCTGCGACTGTGCTGTGAGAGTGCGACATCTAGTGGTTGGAGAAAGGAACGGCGGCCTCCTGTCCTAACCTGTGACACTAGAGTGAGATACTTCTACCAAAGTGTAAGAAAAATTAGAAATATGCATAGTGGGACACTACAATTGTAACTAACTTGTGATGTTAGTTAATTTTGTGCTGAGAAACAGAAAGATCAGTTATCAGTTTATGGATGTGCGGCCATGTCTGTTTTTTTTCCCACAAGAAAATTACTTGGTAAATCATTTAACCCTCTATGCCATGGAACTCAGTGACTTCCCGCATTATGAGATACCGGTATGCCAGAATGTACAAGGGTTCTATGAAGTAGGCTCAGGAGATGAGCTCTTTTCATAGAAGGCAAAGACCCTTAGCCATCAGCAGCCAATTCCTCACAGTTAATGACAGGCATAGATAGTGATGAGCAAACATATAGCCAGGTTCGGCCGTGTGGCTGAACACATACTGTATGCTCGGCATTCAACTCCAGGCATCTGGAGAAAATGGATGCCACCCGAAGGCATAGATACAGCCATTTTTACGATGATTGTTCATCACTAGTGATAGAGTCCGCCTCAGTCTGCCAGATGTTGTAGGTATATAGCCAACTTTAAGTTGTCCATGGATAGAACTGTGCCGGCACAGGGAAGCCAGTCCTGTGGTCCTTTTTTTGAACCACGGAGCAGTTCCCGTATAGGGCGCCATTCTATTCACAAATACCGGCTTGGGGTGATGCACTGGAGGCAGGCCGGCCTGCTCCCAGTGGAAGAAAACCCCCGGCCCTCTATGACGCAGCTCCATTAGAATCAGAACGGCACCGTACACAGGAACCGGGCCGCGGTTTAAAAAAAAGGACTGCCGCACCAGCTTCCCTGCGCCGGCACTGTTCTATCCATGGGCAAAACTTAAAAGCGAATGTACCTCATGGTACATTCGCTTTAAGGAATACAATACAATAGTCTAAAAAGGCTTACCTTTTAGACAACCTTCAGTGCTTACTTAATGTTTGATTTTAGCAAAGACTTGAAGAAATTAATGGTAATTCTTATTCTCTTATCAGAAAATGTTCAAAAAGAAATTGAAACAGTTATTGGTTCAGTTGAGCCACAGCTGGTGCACCGCCATCAAATGCCATACACGGATGCTGTTATCCATGAAATTCAAAGATTCGCAAATATTTTGCCAACCAATGGGCCCCATATGACTGCTCAGGATGTCACCCTGAAAGGATTCTTTATACCAAAAGTAAGTGTCTTTATGTAAGAATCTTTTTTTCTGTGGTCTATAAAACCAACAAAGATCTCTGGGTATCCTCTGATTTTCAGAGGGTTCAAGAGGTAATAGGAGAGATGAAACATGAAAAGGGAGGAAAATATTATCTGAAAATTTAACAGGATTGCCTCTAAAATGTTGTGAGAATCCTTACTTCCAGCCCCCCAACTCTATGTCTGTGCCAAAATGGTTCAATTTCCTTCTAAATGATGGGGAAGCAGGCCATGTAGCTTTGGCTGCAGCATGCAGTCAGAGCCACGCTTACATGGGGACACTAATAGACTCACAATTTTGGTAGGATTGTCAGGTTTGGAAGATTTGAAAGTGAAGGGCCAATGAGCGATAATTGTTATAACTTTTTAGAGCTCAAGACACCTCCTTTAAGCCTCTTAAGCCAGTATCATACTGGTCTATTTTTGCCTTCAGGATACAGCCCAGTGTCACTTCATGTGGATGCTTTTATTTATCCAAATAAGTCTAAGGTAGTTACTTCAATGAACATTGTACTTTATGTTACTGGTAAATTTTGGTAAATTCATGGTTTGTTTGAGAAAAAAAAGAAAAAAAACTTTGAGCAAAAATTTGGGGGAAAAAATTAACATTTATTCAAAATCTGAAATATCTAATAAAAAATTGTTATGCCTTATAAACCAGTTTACTATATGTCTACTTTATGTTGCCATCATTTGTTGAATGTCTTTTTAGCAACAATTTTTAACATTTTCAAGACAATTAAAACATGTTTTTAGTGACCACGTAAGTTCTGAGGTGGCTTTCAGAGGCCTATTTATTAAAACCCCAGTAAATTACCCCATTTTAAAAGCTGCACTCCTCCAAACAGATATATTGATTGTGTCCTCAGTCTATGCTTATGGTTAGCACTTACAACCCGGCCCAATACACCCATCACTGTTCTGCCGTACATTAGCCCTGGTGTAGTTGGCTCTCAGCAGGGTCTTGTGGTTGCGGCAGTAGCTGGAGGTCCTCAGTCCTGCAGACAGGAGGACCCCCGTGTGCACTGCCTTCGCCCATTAAATGCACAAAGCGGAACCACCTGCAGCGGGTATACGGATAGCACGGGATGATGGCTGTGAGCAGCAGCCAGGCATCCTGGGAGGAAAATGATAACTTAACGGACGCCTGTGTCAGTACACCTGCGGCTTTATCTAAGCGAGGCATTGGGAGGTATCAGTACACTTTGTAGATGTAACTGGGTAGCAGCTGTAACTTCCTGGTCAGCACCATATTGAAAGATACTCCATGGATTAGAGAACGTTGCAATGGAGGCAATGAAAGATGGAAAAGGTCATGGAAAATGTCTAAAAAAATTCAGAGATGGGGCGGTAAGCCAGCCAAGTGTGCTTTGAATGTGATTTTTCTTTTGTGAATTCCCATTTAAAGCGACCCTAACTACTCGTGTGGATTTTAGCAAAAAGAACAATTTATGAATTTACAAATCTTTTCAGGGGATTCAGGTAGTTCCATCTCTGACTTCTGTCCTTCGAGACGAAAAGTATTTCAAGAATCCCGATGAGTTTTACCCGGAACATTTTCTGGACTCTGATGGAAACTTTGTTAACAATGAGGCCTTTATACCATTTTCTCTTGGTGAGTACCATTAAAGTACAGATGGTTATATACTTTTAATGTTCTTTCGGCTGACAGCTATCTCTCGTGACCTCCCGAACACATGAGCGTTCAGTGTGACGACGTGTTCGTGTGCCTCCTTTGGAGAGGGGAGGGGTAAGCCACAGCCAGATAGCACTGATGGCAGCTGATCTTGTCAGAGAACAATAGGATTGGTGGGATGGTTTACACTAGGATTACACTATTTGCAAATGGTAACCAAGAGCCTCATTATTTTTGTGGAGATTTTTTTAGCAGTTGGGGGGCTGCTTTTAAGGATTTTCATATCTGTATAGGGTCTGTATCTAACCTACTTTCCCCTGACCTTGTCGGGAAGACAGTTAGTTTCGGCTGGGAACTTTTAGATTAGGGATATTCTGAGAAATTTTGAAGCACTGATGATTGATTTTAACTATTGAGCTACAAATGCAGCCCAAAGCTAGACCTGTCGTGGATGCAATCTTTTGGACTCAATAGTTGAAATCAATGTTAAAATCAGTAATGCTACAAAAAGTCTGTTTGCTACCAGATTTCATAATGGACTTATGTTTATGTTCTCTCTCTTCTCCTCTTTGTAGGTAGAAGAAGTTGCGCTGGAGAGAACTTGGCTAAGATGGAGCTTTTCCTCTTCTTCACAAAACTGCTGCAGAACTTCACATTCAAGGCTCCTCCTGGGGCAAAG
This sequence comes from Dendropsophus ebraccatus, assembly GCF_027789765.1. NCBI lineage: Eukaryota > Metazoa > Chordata > Amphibia > Anura > Hylidae > Dendropsophus > Dendropsophus ebraccatus. Next base: position 126,609,007 of record NC_091459.1, on the reverse strand, counting down.
CTGGATCTCACCTCTGCCGTCAGCTTCACCTCAACCCCAAAGAATCATGAGATCTGTGCAATCCCTCGTAATTAATGGATATCTTGTAAAATTTTGAATTCCCTTTGGTTGCCCGTGTACTGTGGTCCCTTAACATACAATATCGTTGGTTCTAGACCTTACCAGGTGGCGAGGAGACATAAAACATTTATACTTTATTCAATTTGCAATGCCCCATGATATCAGATATTTATGGCCAATTTAAACATAGCACCCATTTAACAGTGCACACCTCTTAAGCCTGCCCTTTAAGAATTAAATTCTGTAACTGCCCTTAACCCCTTCCCGCATCAGCATGTAACTGACGTCCTGATACGGGTGGGGGCGTTTTGAGAGGGGTCGCACGGCGACTCCGCTCTGAAACGACACAATCCCGGGTGCTGTGTGTAGCCCGGGACCGGGGCTATTAGTGGGTGGGATCCCATCACCATGCCTGCTAATTATACATTTAAATGCAGCTGTGAAAACTGACAGCTGCATTAAAATGTATTGTTTCCCCCTTTCCCTGGTGTCTAGCAATCGCGGAGAGAAGATCCCTTCTCCTTACTGAGCCGGGACTCAGTGTCGCACTGATGCTGATCCCGACTCGGCAATCCATCTATCTGGCCTGCAGCAGACCAGAGTAATACAGCAATGATCTGATCGATCATTGCTATATTAAGTATGATGCATGTAATCTCTATGGGAGATCACTGCAGTACAGTAAAAAAAAGTGTTTTTATTAATTAAAAAAAGCCCCCTCCCCTAATAAAAGTTTGAATCACCCCCCTTTTCCCATTTTATTAATAAGTAAACGGCATAAGCGCAAAAACCCACCAAAGTGCAAAATTGGGCATTTTTTGTCACATTAAATCCAGAAATATTGTAATGAAAAGTGATGAAAAGTTGCATATACACAAACAAGGTGGCGATAGAAAGAACAGATCATGGCGCAAAAAATGACATCTCACATAGCCCCATAGACCATAGGATAATAGACCACGATGGCTAATAAATAGAGATGAGCGAACCTCGAGCATGCTCGAGTCCATCCAAACCCGAACTTTCGGCATTTGATTAGCGGTGGCTGCTGAAGTTGGATAAAGCCCTAAGGCTATGTGGAAAACATGGATATAGTCATTGACTGTATCCATGTTTTCCACACAACCTTAGAGCTTTATCCAAGTTCAGCAGCCACCGCTAATCAAATGCCGAACGATCGGGTTCGGATGGACTCGAACTCGAACCCGGTTCGCTCATCTCTACTAATAAACCATTTAAATTTCAAAACTGACAACAGCTTTCAGATGCTCTTAAAAAGGCATCCCCAGTGGTCTAGTGCAGGTATCGGCTTCCCACAATGCGATCATGAGAAGCCAATACTTCATACTTATCGGGCCGGGCCTCTACAACGTAATGATGCTGTTTCCGGCAGAATTGGACAAACTATTAAATTATCTTGCAAGGTAAATGACATTTGAATAAAAAGTGATCAAAAAGTTGCATATACACCCCCCCCCCCCCCCAAACCTGTATTGTCAGTAATGTTTGTTACCCCCCCCCCCCCCCCTCATAACCTGCTAACATCTTCGTAATTTAAGGAAGCTCTGTGCAGGCTAACCGCACAGACATACTTCAGATGCGTACAAGAACGCATTCACAAAAGACCAAAACCTGAGCTTGAGCTCAAGATGTTGTAAAATTCTTTTATCTGGTTCAGCACTTTTGTTATATATTCAGATGTCCCCCTATTTGTAGACATCATTTTTCTTAAATACTTTGTAATTTTAAAGATTCATGTTATACTACTTGAAGAACCAACTTATGTCTTGTATAATCTTTAATAAGTTCTAAAAAACTAAAATAAAGAATTGATAAAAAAAAAAGTTGCATATACGCAACATAAGCAAGATATAAATAAAAAGTTCACAAATCATGGGGCAAAAAAAAGTGTCTCAAATAGCCCAATAGTACTTAAACCATTCATAATAGAGTAATTTTCAACACATTTATTTAAAAAAACAAGTTTAAATTTTTTAAATGCAGTAAATAAAAGTTATATTCATTGCCTATCGTAATTCTACTGACTTGAGGATCATAGATAACATGTCAGTTTTACCACAAGGTGAATGGCATAAAAAAAAATTTCAATTACAAAGCGTGTTTTTTTTTTTTTTTTTCAGTTTTGCATATTTTATGGAAAAATTAAGAGTGCCATTGCAAAGTACTATGGTGCTATGCCCTTTTTAAACAAGACAAGGAAAAAACAGTGCAAAGCAAGTGCAAAGATGAAAATTGGCTCAGTCCTTTAAGGATTAAAGGACAACTCCGGCCAAAACGTATTTTTTAATATGTTATTACTTATGGAAAGTTAAACAAATTCCTAATATACATTCATTAAGGAAAATGCACATATATGCACTGATATTTGCCTTAAAGGGAACCGGTCATCCCCCGTGCCAGGGTGACAGGCTCCCAACCTCCCGTTAGAGCCCCCTATACTCACCTAATCCCGCCGGGTCCCGCTTCTGGAGGTGGTCGGGTGATGAAGATCTCAGCCGCTGCAGCCCAGCGCGCGCGCTGAGAGATGAGTCGAACACCCATAGAGAATGACGGGAGAGTCCAGCGCTCCGTCATTCTCTATGGGTGTTGGACTCATCTCTCAGCGCGCGCGCCGGGCTGCAGCGGCTGAGATCTTCATCACCCGACCACCTCCAGAAGCAGGACCCGGTGGGATTAGGTGAGTATAGGGGGCTCTAACGGGGGGTCGGGAGCCTGTCACCCCGGCACGGGGGGTGACAGGTTCCCTTTATTTGCGTAGATCATGGAATCTTTAAATTCTTTAACCGTGACGTCACAAATCAGTTGTAATTCCTATGGAGTGTCCAGCAGGGGGTGCACTATATATATATAGAAGTCAACGAGTACCATTGACTTCTATATATAGTGCGCCCCCTGCTGGACACTATGGATTCAATGGATGTCTAAGTAACACATGTCTATGTATGCACACATATACACTGTACTACTCCTTCCATCATCTGCTTATTGTATGAGCAGATGATGGGGGAGTAATACCAGGGCCATCCCAATCACCAAACAGTCCCCGCCGCCACATAAACACTGTACTACTCCTTCCATCATCTGCTCAGGTGACATCAGGAAAAGAGTCGGCAGGAGGCTGGGGCGGCGGTGAGGTCTGCAGTCAGTGCCTGGCAGGGCATGTGAGTGCATCAGCAGCGGTATCAGCAGCAGGGATGTGCATGTGATGGGGATAGCCCTGATACTACTCTCCCATCATCTGCTCACATTATGAGCAGATGATGGGAGGAGTAGTACAGTGTATATGTGTTCATACATAGACATGTGTTACATAAACATCCATTGGTACTCATTGACTTCTATATATAGTGCGCTCCCTGCTGGACACTCCATAGCAATTACAACTGATTTGTGACGTCACAGTTTTTGAGAGAATTTGAAGATTCCATGATCTACTAAATTAAGGAAAATAGCAGTATATGTGCATTTCCCATAATTAATGTACATTAAGAATTTGTCTTTCCTTAACTTTCCATAAGTAATAACATGTTAAAAAATAATTTTGGCCAAACTCCTTTAGGAGTGAATGCTGTACCAGCCCTTCATTAATGGCCCTTTAAAGAGGATGTACTTTATAAGCACTTTATAAGCATTCCCCATAATAAGTGTATATTGGAGATTTGTATAACTTTTGGGGGGGGGGGCAACAATACTTTATTTTAATACTCCTTTAATAAAGTTATATTACTTTGCTCTGTTCTGGTACTGTCAAACAGCAATATGCAGAACAGGGTCCCATTCCCCCGTAAACTGTATACTCTTATATACAGGACACGGTTGCCAACACCATCACTGTGTCTGGCAACCGTGTAAGGACAAAGATAGCTATCCATAATATCACCTTCTCTAGTCTCTATGGATCACTCCCCAGGGGCCAATACCTCAAATCAAAAGAGAATGTTTCCCCCCCAGAAAAAATCTGTTGCTAAGGGTATATTCACACGGGCGGGCTCGCAGCGAGATTCTCGCTGCGGGCCCGGCAGGTCCTGGCAGTTCCCATACACTACATACTTGCTGCGGTCTAAACGACCGCATCGAGTATGTAATTATACCGCCCTTAACCCCTTCTGCTCCCGCCCGGCTCCCCCGCTGTAAGCATACATTACCTGTCCTTGCTGCACGGGTCCGGCGTCCTGCTCTCCTGTCCGGCCAATTAGTGTGCTGCCCAGCCGCAGCCACTGATTGGCCGGACGGGAGAGCAGGACGCCGGACCCGTGCAGCAAGGACAGGTAAAGTATGCTTACAGTGGGGGAGCAGAAGGGGTTAAGGGCGGTATAATTACATACTCGCTGCGGTCGTTTAGACCGCAGCAAGTATGTAGTGTATGGGAACTGCCAGGACCTGCCGAGCCCGTCCGTGTGAATATACCCTAAAAAAGATTTATATATGATATAGAAACATATCATCACAGTCACAGCTATGGAAAGAGAGACTTTTCTTACCACAGGACAACGTGAAAGAGACAAACCCAGGATTCCACTAGTTACCACCTATAATTCACAAAGCAAGGACATTGTCCAATGTTTGTTTACTATTCTAGCAATTTTACAACAGTTTCCCTGACATTGCAGAATTTGGTAATCGAGCTCTTATGTCCTATAGAAGAACTAGGAATCTCAGGGATAGACTAGTAAGTAGCACCATGAAGACATCTACTAGATTGACAACACTTTTTTAGGGGCCAGAACAACAGGGTGTTTCCCATGTGGGAACTGCATAAATTGCAGACACATACAGAGGGGAACACATTTTACACATCCCAGAACAGGAGAAACATACAAGATAAAGAGCTTTTTAAACTGTAATTCAAACTGGATTGTGTATGTACTGTTGTGCCCGTGATCTCCTGTACATTGGAAAAACAACGTACGACCTCAAAACAAGACTAAACCAACATCGCTATAAAATACGACAAAACAGACTAGACTTACCTGTATCAAAGCACTTTTCTGAAGCACAACATAGAGAGGGTGATCTTCTAGTAATGATCATTGATCATGCCCCCCCCCCACACACACACACACACACGGTGGAGGGGATCGCCATTCTATGTTAAAAAAGAGAAAACGTCATGGATATTCAGATTGCAAACCCTTAAACCTAGAGGTCTCAATGTGGAATTTTAGATCTTACCTAAAAATTGTCTTGTATAGATTAAAGAAATCCCCTGACATACTCACCTGTTTACTTATATATACAATTTTTTCTATATTTCTCATTTTTTTTCAGATATAATTCAAGCTGTCATTCCAGAAATAAATTCGGGCATTCACCAGGATTGATCATCAGTAATTACAATTTCTATGTACATGTCCGTCCGTGAGAGGCCTTTTATAATTTTGACTATACAGTAGTTATGCTTTATACAGTCAGTTCTATTTATTATCTAGAGACGCACCGCCCTATAGCCCCCATGGGAATCAGTGGGGAGTTCATTCGGGATTTTATTCTGGAGAAGCTCGTAAATTGAATCAGTGGATTGTCTCCGGTTCCGGAGCTGACCCCTGTACCCCATGTTAACAGGAGTACTTTAGCGGTGGCGATCTCATTACTATAACACACACACTCACTTACACACACACACACACACACACACACACACTAACACACACACACACAGATTCAATGTACGAGCTTCTCCAGAATATAATCCCAAAGGAACTCCCCAAACCTCAGGGAGTTTTCCCACATCCACGTAATATGGGGTTGATCAGGAGGTCACAAAGTGCTCAGAATAGCGGATTGTCAGATAGATAGCAGGAAAGCGCCATGTATCCATACATATACTGGGGCGAGCCCATACACCCTTAGGGACAGTTCTAATGACTTAAAACCGTGTCATACAGGCTGTCTATGGGAGGGCTCGCCCGCCTCCGCTCTCTGCTCACAGGATTGACATGACTTTTTTTGAGCAGAAAGGTGCTGAGAGAGGAGGCGCGAGCCCACCCCTAGACTGCCTATACACGGAGGCTGGCGGGATCCCGTGGCAGAGAGTTCCATCGCGGAATTCCGCCAGTTTTACTCCATATTAACTGGCCCTTAAAGTGACTCTGTACCCACAATCTGACCCCCCTAAACCACTTGTAACTCGGGATAGCTGCTTTTAATCCAAGATCTGTCCTGTGGTCCGTTCGGCAGGTGATGCAGTTATTATCATAAAAATTTTATTTTAAAATTGCAGCCCCGTGCCCTACGGGCGTATCTGTGCCCTAACTTTGCACCACCCCTCCGTTCCTCCTCCCCACCCTCCTCATCATTAGGAATGCCACTGAAACATTTACTTCTGTTTGAACATTGCACAGGTCCACACCACCGACCACCTTACAGACAGGTGCATCCCCCTAAAACCTCTACAGCCCATAGAAGAGAGAGGGAACACAGGAAAGGGCCAAAAAGTAACCTGTTTCTGTGGAAGCCCTCGTGCCCACCTGAGACTGTGACAAGTCTGTGCCTAGGGCTGTGGTGCACCACAAGACCCAGGTAACAGCACACTCTCACTCTGCAGCTTTGAGCGCATTTCCTTATTCCAGAGCTCAGTGATACACACAGGAGAGGCCTAGCCACCCGCGCGGCAAACCTTCTCTGAACCATTGTGATTCTGGGTGCTATGTGTATCCCGGGACCGCGGCAATTAGCAGGCATGGTCCAATCGCCGGTCAAAACTGACAGCTGCATTTAAAGTGACTGTACCACCAGCCCCAGGCTGAAGCAATGGAGGCGGGCTGACCCACCCTTAGTGGGAGGAAACCCTAGCCCCTCTATGATAGGGTTCCATTGATTCTAATGGAGTCACGTCATGGAGGGGCTGGGGTTTCTTCCTGGTGGTACAGTCACTTTAAATGTATGATCTGCCCCTTTTCCTGGTGTCTAGTGGGGCGATCGCGCAGGGGGCGGGATTCCTTCTGCCTATCGGGCCAGGGCTCAGCGTTGCACTCAGCGTCGCACTCAGCAACGCTGATCCCAGCTCGGCAATCCATATATCTGGTCTGCTGCAGACCAGAGTAATACTATGGGAGAATACTGCAGTAATACTGAAAGTCCCTCAGGGAGAATAAAGTATAAAGTAAAAAAAAAAAATGTTTTTATCAATAAAAAATCCTCTCCACTATAAGAAGTTTGAATCACCCCCTTTTCCCATTGTATAAATAAAAATAAACAAACATGTTTGGTACCGCTGCATGCGTAATCACCCGGACTATTAAGTTATCACATTTCTGATCTCGCACGGTAAACGGTGTAAGCACAAAAACCCACCGAAGTGCAAAATTGTGCATTTTTTGACACAACAAATCCAGAAAAATTGTAATAATCCCACGGCCCCATAGACCAAAGGATAAAAGCATAATAGAGCAATTTTAAACACACTTTTTTTTTAAAGGTTTTATTTTTTTTTAAGTTTTCCGATAAAAGAAAAGTGATATAAATTACATATTGTTGTAATCGTACCCACTTGAGGAACATATATAACACGTTAGTTTTATTATAGAATGCATGGCATCAACACAAATCCCCCCTAAATGAAAACAAATTCCTTTTTTTTTTCCAATTTAAGTGAACAACTGCTGGGGTCCCGATCGTTAAAACGGACCGCCGGAGGTCTCTTACCTTCCTCCGTGCAGTCCGATCGGCGATCTGCTGCACTGAGCCTGCACAGGCAGGCTCAATGAGCAGATCGTCGATAACACTGATCAATGCTATGCCTATGGCATAGCAATCATCAGTGTATGAAATTAAAGTATTGAATGTAAAAGTCCCCCAAAGGGACTTCAAGTGTGTAAAAAAAAAAAAAAAGTTAAAAACACTAACACACTACCCCAAACCCCTCCCCCAATAAAAGTTAAAAATCACCCCCCCCATCCCATTATATAAATAAAACATATAAAAATAAACAAATAAACATATAATATACCGTAGCGTGCGTAATTGTCCAATCTATTAAAATATTACAAGCATCATTGCAAACGGAGAACGGCGTACACGAAAAGAGGGAATATAGTGTGCAGAGAAACGATTTTATGTTACATTATATATATAAAAAAATGTATAAAAAGTGATCAAAACGCCCGATCTTCACAAATATGGTATTAATAAAAACTAGAGATCACGGCGGAAAAAATTACCCCCCATACAGCCCCATTTTATTAATAATTAATTGCCAAAAAAAAGTATTTCATTTTTAAAAAAATTTATAACATTAGAGAATCTGTGTAACCTGCATATGGTTGTGTTCGGACTGACCTATAGAGTAATAGTATCATGACGCTTTTACCATATAGTGCATTACGTAGCCACAGGAACCCCCCAAAAGTTACCATATTGCATTCTTTTTTACGATTTCACCTATTTATATCTTCATAATATAATTGGGATTCCATCATACATGTTATGGTAGAATGAAAGACGCCATTACACAGTACAACTATTCCTGTAACAAACAAGCCATTACATGGCCTGTAGATAGAAAACTGAAAGTGCTAGAGCTCTTAGAAGGGAAGAAGGAAAAACGAAAACACTAAGATCAAAATTTGCGTGGTCCACTGGGTCATTTTGGGCCTGGTCCTCAAAGGGTTAAAGGGGTTATCCAGCGCTACAAAAACATGGCCACTTTTTCCCCTCTCTTGTCTCCAGATTGGGTGGAGTTTTAAACTCGGTTTCATTGAAGTAAAAGGAGCTTAAAGGGGTTGTCCGGGATTTTTCAATAAACTAGCATTGCATTGACCTCTGTGGGTGTTGCATATTCTACATACACTTCTATTTTTTATTTAGAGCGCTTACTGTGTTCTCAGGCTCAGTCACATGACCACTCTGCCTGTGTTTTCTTAACTTACTGTGAAATTCTGTTTCCTGTTTCTGCCAGTGAGGGAACAGTAAGTCATCAGGTGGGTGGGGTTATACATATATTTCTTTAGACACACCCCTAACATGTAACTAACATCTGAGCCCAGAAGAAACTGCAGCATGACAGACTACAATCTCTGTACAGCACTGCAGCATAGGTTGGAGCTATAAACAGTAAACTAGATTTGCATTTCCAGGAAAATACATAGTGCTTGAAAAGAGCGCCCCGTTACCAGTGACTTCCAGAGCGCCCCTTTACCAGTGACTTCCAGAGCGCCCCTTTACCAGTGACTTCCCTTTAAGAGAAACTTTAACCCTTGATACCCTCACTTTAAGAGCGACTTTGTTACAGTCCCTTTAAGATCGAATTGGGTACCGTACCTTTAAGAGTGACTTGGATACTGTCCCCTCAGCTCTGCTACTTTACTGACTGAACTCTGCTACTTATAATGGTAAAGATCATTGCTTGGTTACCATGACAATCTTACTCATGTCAGTGAGACAAAATCGTTAAGGACCTTCCATAAATTACATCTTCTATTGGCCAATAGTGTTGTGATACATTGCCTGACAAGACCTTAGAGTTCCTATTGGCTGCTATATTTCAGCTATTTGCATATGTGCTGTGATTGGCTGTCAGCGGTTACAGTGTGGCCATTATTTCCAGTGGTCCATTATTTTCTATGGGAAATTTGTGGTCTTTAAATGTAAATTTCTTAAAAACGACAAATCCGATCGAAACTGAAAATAGCACACCTCACACCGCCGAAGGCTTCGAAACGCAGTCTGTGCGCAAAGCAATGGCTAGAACAAGAAAAATACGGATTACAATACTAGATTTGCATTTCCAGGGAAATACATAGTGCTTGAAAAGAGCGCCCCTTTACCAGTGACTTCCTTTTAACTTTAATCCTGGGTGCCGTCCCTTTAAGAGCGACTTGGGTCCCATCCCTTTAAGAGCAACTTGGCTCCCGTCCCTTTAACAGCGACGTGGGTCCCTTTAGGAGCGACCTGGGTTGCTTTAAGAACGACGTGGGTCCCTTCGCTCTTAAAGGGACCCAGGTCGCTCTTAACAGAACCCAGGTCGCTCTTAAAAGGGACCCAGGTCGCTCTTAAAAGGGACCCAGGTCGCTCTTAAAAGGGACCCAGGTCGCTCTTAAGGGGACCCAGGTCGCTCTTAAAGGGATCTATTTAGCTCTAGAAGGGACATATTTCGCTCATAAAGGAACCAAGGTCGCTCATAAAGGGACCCGGGTCGCTCTAGTGACATGGAGTCCCATACCTTTTGGAGTGACTTGGGTCCCTTTAAGAGCAACATGCGTCCCGTCTGTTTAAGAGCGACTTGGATTCCTTTAAGAGCGACTTGGGTCCCGCCCCTTTAAGAGCGACTTGGGTCCCGCCCCTTTAAGAGCGACTTGGGTCCCGCCCCTTTAAGAGCGACTTGGGTCCCGCCCCTTTAAGAGCGACTTGGGGCCCGCCCCTTTAAGAGCGACTTGGGGCCCGCCCCTTTAAGAGCGACTTGGGGCCCGCCCCTTTAAGAGCGACTTGGGGCCCGCCCCTTTAAGAGCGACTTGGGGCCCGCCCCTTTAAGAGCGACTTGGGGCCCGCCCCTTTAAGAGCGACTTGGGTCCCACCCCTTTAAGAGCGGCTCTGCTACTTATAATGGTAAAGATCATTGCTCGGTTACCATGACAATCTTACTCATGTCAGGGAGACAAAATCGTATTGGCCAATAGTGGACATGTGACCGTGGATGTTGTGATACATTGCCTGACGAGACCTTAGAGTTCCCATTGGCTGCTATATTTCAGCTATTTCAATATGTGCTGTGATTGGCTGTTAGTGTTTCCATTATTTGCAATGGGCCATTATTTTCTATGGGAAATTTGGTGTCTTTAAATGTAAATTTCTTAAAAACGACAAATCCGATCGAAACGAAAAATAGATAGCACACCACACACCGCCGAGGGCTTCGAAACGCAGTTTGTACAGAGTCTGTGCGCAAAGCGGTTCGGGCTGTATTACGCGCAGAAAAATAGCTGGAAGAAGAAGAAGAATACGGATTACAATATAGTGCTTTTCAAGCACTATTAGGGTGCGTTCACACCTACAGGATCTGCAGCTGATTTTCTGCAGCAGATTTCAGTTAAATAACTGAACACAGCATCAAATCTGATGCGGTGTTCAGTTATTTAACTGAAATCTGCTGCAGAAAATCAGCTGCAGATCCTGTAGGTGTGAACGCACCATAATAAAGGAAGTATGAGGCTTCGTTCCCACTAGCGGAATTCCCGTCAGCCTCCCTCTCATAATGGGAGTCTATGGGAGGCGCTCGCTCCTGCTCTGTCCGCGCCGAAGAATGAACATTCTTCAGCACGGACAAAGCAGGAGCGCGCGCCTCTCATAGACTCACATTATGAGAGGGAGGCTAACGGCATTCCGCGGCGGAATTCCGCTAGTTTTGCTCAGTGGGAACGAAGCCTGAGGGTGATTTATCAAAACTTGTGCAGAGGAACAGGGAAACAGTTACCCATAGCAACCAGTCAGATTCTAGGTTCCCTTTTTAAAAGTGAAAGAAGCAATCTGATTGGTTGCTATGGGTAACTGCTCCCCTCCACAGGCTGTGATACATCTCCCCCTATGTACAGAGTTAGGGCAGTGCTGCTGCTGTGTGTAATATGGAGAGGAGAGAGGAGACTTCACCTCATGGCAGTCACCATGTCGTCTATCAATCTATTGCTGAGGTAACAGAATCCTGCCTCATTGAGACCCCGCCCAGATGTAGGACGGCTACTGTAGTGTATATGTAATCCAGGACTACAACTCCTGTCATGTACATGTGTGCTGGGGTTTGTAGTCCTACAACAGATAAAAGTGTGAAAAAACTAGTTGATTTGATAACATAAGTAATTGGCAGAAACTGAACCGCCATGCTGCTCAAAGGACACTTGTAGTAATACAGACATTACCTGCCTATGGGTAGAGTGGGTGGAGCTACAGGCTTGCAGAGCTGTGATGTCACTGCTGACCCCTGTGACCTGGAAGTTCTTTATGTAAACGAACACAAATCCAAAAAGCAGCAACAGAGGAGGCGGCCCAGGGGCACAGAGGTGAAAAAGGTGAGAGACAAACACTCAGGGAAAGGGACAGATTACAAATTATTCACATTTCCAATAAGAAAAAAAAAAAAATGTTGGACAACCTCTTTAATTGCAAACCACACCTGAACTGGAGACAAGAGTAGGGGGAAAGTGGCCATGTTTTTGTAGCACTGAATAACCCCTTTAATTGTAATCCAGAGACATCTCTGGGTATCTCTTTGGAGGGGTTATCCAGCGCTACAAAGACATGGCCACTTTTCCCCCTACTATTGTCTCCAGTTCAGGTGCGGTTTGCAATTAAGCTCCATTTACTTCAATGGAACAGAGTTTCAAAACCCCACCCAATCTGGAGACAACAGTAGGGGGAAAGTGGACATGTTTTTGTAGCGCTGGATAACCCCTTTAACACTGTGATATTGGAGCGTCTAAAGCAGGGGCAGAGAACCTTGGCTCTTCAGTTGTTTCAAAACTACAACTCCCATCACGTCTGGACAGCCAAAGCTATTTTTATACGGTAATATAAACACTTTAATAGGTGACTGTTATAGCCATATATTCTAACGTTAACTTAAACTCAGCCTGGCACACACTAGTCTATTGAGTGTAGAGCCTGGCAGCTGGCAGTGCAGTGTCACAGTCCCTCCAACACAGCTGCTGTATGTGTGATATTGTACAGCGGCTGATGTGCAATTAGTTCAGGTCTCTATTACGTGGGGAACTGTGAAATCTTTATTGTAGTCTATTCACTGACTGCAAGCATGTACTGAAGTCTGTAATATAAGCATCAAGAGACATCAAGCCAAACTTTGCAGGGCCAAGTCAGTAGAGTTTGATACCAATTGGACTGAGAATCCCTTAAAGGGGTACTCAACTAAAAAACATTTACCCACATTTCTATTCCTTTCCCCAGCATATACATTACTCACATAGGGATGTTTCATCTGTTCTGCTGTTTTCAGACACTTCTCTGCTCTCAGCTGCTGCACAGGAAGTTCTGTAGTCTCTATTTTTTCTCTAGCTGCCGCCATTTTGTGTCAGTGTGCAGTCACTGCTCTGGGCGGGGATTCTCTGCCCTGGCTTGTAAACCATCCCTCTTCCTCATGGCTAATTTGCATCAGTTGTCCTGTCACTTCTGATTGGCCTGTTAGTCACATGCTGCTTGCTGGCCAATAACCAGGCAGGCTGAGATACTGATCACATGCTTATGTTGCACCAATGGAATCTCTCATATATGGATGTCAGTAATGGCTGTGCACCTTCCCAGCTACACTGCACTGCTGTTTCCACACACACAGGCAGCTCCTCTACTCTCCTATGGGCCAGTGGAATTACCTCACATATACAGTATCTAAGGCTGGGTTCACACTACGTATATTTCAGTCAGTATTGTGTCCTCATATTGCATCCAAAACCAGGAGTGGATTAAAAACACAGAAAGGATCTGTTCACACAATGTTGAAATTGAGTGGATGGCCACCAATATTTGCTGTTATTTTAGAACAACGGCTGTTATATTGAAATAATGGCCGTTATTTACTGTTATATGGCGGCCATCCACTCCATTTCACCATTGTGTGAACAGATCCTTTCTGTGTTTTCAATCCACTCCTGGTTTTGGTTGCAATATGAGGACCACAATACTGACTGAAATATACGTAGTGTGAAGCCAGCCACAGTCTATTACTGCCTGTTATTTGCACCACTCTGCTACCTGGGAAAGCTGGGTGCTTGTATGTGTGTCTGAAGGGCAGAAATGTATATTTTATTCCTCATCTTATTATCTCATAATAACAACATGTGTGCTAAACGGGAGGGGAAAGTGTGAGAGAAGAGGGAAAGAGAGAGAATGAGGTGTTAGTACACACTGTACATCACCCTGCTTTTCTAGGTGCAGACACATCTTCAACTCATCCTAATTCCCGTCAGTGCCTGTAGTTCTGACTACTTTCTAAGCTTGGTTTATCAGCACCTGGGAAAGTTGGGTGGTTGTTATCAAGACGTGTATTATTATCTCACTGTATATTTGCATCCCTCCCTCTGTCTATTCTCTGCCTATCCCTTTTCACCTCACTCTCTGTCTCTCACCCTTCACCCTCCCCCTTCTCTGTCTCCATTTCCTGCTATCTCTGTATATCTCGCTCTCTTTCTGCCTCCATGTTGTTATACAGTAAGATCACAATTATCCAACTGTGATGAAAGCATGTGCAGGAGTAACATATACCCGTATGCCCTTCTGTTTGATTCACACAGGCAGGCACACAGCTTTCCCAGGTGCTGATAAGTCACTGTGTGATGGTTACATCCCCTCTGCAGGCTGAGGCAGGAGGAGCTGTGGAAAAAAGCACTTTATAAGAATTTCCCGTAAAAAGTGTATATTGGTGATTTGTATAACTTTTGGGGATCAATACAGTACTTAAAAATAAAGTAAAAAAATTTTGCCGGACTTCGCCAAGACTTTTCAAAAATGAAAAATAGAAAGAAGCAACAACAACAAAAAACATGTTTAACCTCTTTACGACACCAAATGCAGGCTCTATCAGAAGATCGTCCATTCCCCAATAAAAGTTTAAATCACCCCCTTCCCATTTTCTGAATAAAACACATAAAAATAATAAAATAAACATATTATATACCATAGGGTGCGTAATTGTCCACTCTATTAAAATAAAACCATATTATTCCTGCACGGTGAACGGTGTGAACAAAAAGTGGTAAAACCGCCAGGATTGCAGATTTTTTATTAATTTTATTTAAAAAAATTATAAAAAGTGATCAATATGCACGATCTACACAAATGTGATATTAAAAAAAAAAAAAAAAAGATAAATGGCGCAAAAAAAATCATGCCCCATAGGTGAGGGAAAAAAAGCGTTAGAGTAGTTAGGGCTATTTTAATCATACCTATTTGCAAAATAAATAAAAACAGTAAAACAGTTAAAAAAAACATATAAACTGCATATCGCTGTATTCAGACTGACCTATAGAATAATGTTATATTGTTTTACTGTAAAGTGCATTACGTAAACACGGAAACACCCAAAATTTGCTGAATTGCATTTTTCCCATCAATTTCACCCCATAAATTATATTTTGGGGGTTCTGTTTTTAATTTTAAATAGAATAAAAGGCGGCATCACAAAGTACAGTTGTTCCTGAAAAAAACAAGTCCTTTCATGGCCCTTTAGATGGAACAATAAAAGTTATAGCTCTAAGGCCTAATTCACACGTCAGTATTTTTCATCCGTTTTCCCGGACCAGGAAATACGGAATCCATTACAACCCATTATTTTCAATGGTGCTATTCATACATCCAGTCTTTTTGCGGATCCACAATCCGTGACAAAAAAAACGGACATGTAATACGGTCCGTAATTACGGAACGGACACCCCAATAAAAGTCTATGGAGAGCACAAAATTTGCAGAGAGTACATTGCAATCTGCAAAACCATCCGTATCACAGATCCCTTTTTTGTGACATCACCAACCTCCTCCTTCCAGAAAAATCCTGCCTGATAGAAAAGACTGTAAAATGCCCCCCTGACAACCAGGTGACCTTTTTTGGGGGGGGTTGGGACAGCAAATCACATAATTTTTGCCATCCCCTGTGTTTTCTTCATGACACCTTTTTTTGCGCATAAAAAATATAGGACATGATGTAATACAGTCCGTGATTACGGAACAGACACCCCTATAGGAGTCTATGGAGTGTACATTTAATTCCTAAAACCATCCGTAATGTGGCCTCATTCACACATCAGTATCTTTTCCAGGAGGATCCAAGAAAATCTGCATCCTCTATTTTTCATCTGCAATCTGCAAAAAATCATCCGTTTTGCATCCGTATTGTGTTCTGTATTTTTTTCCGTCTTTTGCGGATCAGCAAAAAGTGTAGTGAAGTTAAAAAGAGGCGATGGCAAAAATGATGTCATTAGCTGCCCCAACCCCCCCAAAAAAGGTCAAAGTCATCTGGGGGCCATTTTACAGTCATTTCTATCAGGGTGCCTTCACACCTACTGGATCCGTAGCGGATCTCACTTCTGCGGATTCGCAGCGAGATCAGCTGCGGATCCACTACCATTGATGCCTATGTTAGCACATACTCGCAGCGGGATTGACATCCCGCTGTGACTATGTACTTTAACCCCCTAGCGCCCACAGCCCCGCCGCTCGCATTAGCCCCGCCACCGGCATCCTCTATCCCCGCCTTTATCATCACCGCCGCCCGCATCCTTTATCCCGGCCCCCCATCAGCCCGGCCGCCGGCATCCTCCATCCCGGCCCCCCATTAGCACCGCTGCCCACATCCTCCATCAAGGCCCCCTATCAGCACCGCTGCCCGCATCCTGCAGCCCGTCGGCGAGAACATACATTACCTGCTCCTCGGCACGGCTGTAGTGAGGCTCCCGGTCCCACTCAGCCGATCAGTGTTGCCGTGCGCTGATCGGCTGAGCGGGACCGGAGCCGGGAGCCTCACTAAAGCCGCGCCGCCGAGCAGGTAATGTATATGCTCTCGGCGGCGGGCAGCAGGATGCAGGCAGCGGGGATGATGGAGGATGCGGGCGGCGGGGAGAATGGAGGATGCTGGCAGCGGGGATGATGGGGGGCCGGGATGGAGGATGCGGGCGGCGGTGATGATAGAGTCGGGGATAGAGGATGCCGCTGGCGGGGCTAATGCGAGCGGCGGGGCTGTGGGCGCCAGGGGGTTAAAGCACATAGTCACAGCGGGATGTCAATCCCGCTGCGAGTATGTGCTAACATAGGCATCAATGGTACTGGATTTGCAGCTGATCTCGCTGCGAATCCGCAGAAGTGAGATCCGCTACGGATCCGGTAGGTGTGAAGGCACCCTTAGGCAGGATATTTCTGGCAGGAGGAGCTGATACGGATAAGTGATACGGATGGTTTTGCGGATTGAAATGTACTCTGCAAATTTTGCTCTCTCCATAGACCGTATTACAACATATCCTATATTCTTTTCATCACGGATTGTGGATCCGCAAATTTACTGGATATATGAATAGCACCATAGAAAATAATGGGTTGTAATGGACTCAGTATTTCCAGGTCCGTGAAAACGGATAAAAAATACTGACGTGTGAATGGCGAGGAGGAAAAAACGAAAACGCAAAAATAAAAATTGGCGCAGTCCTTAAGGCCATTTTGGGCTCTCTCCTTCAGGGGTTAAAGAAAACATTCCATAGAATAAACCTCCATAGGGGCAGAGTGGGGGGTGGAATAGGAACACTCTAGAATGAGAACAACCAGGTCTAACAAGTACATAATTCACTTTCTGTGAGGCTAAGAGCAGACAGGCTTTCCAGCTATACTGAGTGAGACGTCTGTGTATAGTATCTGATAGCCGCCTATAGGTCTCTGGGCTGAAATATATTAGAGAGACTCTAGGAACAGGACTCCGTGAGTATTTTTGTCTGCTTATATTTTTATTACAAAAGTAATGTAGATTGTGGACAACCTGAGAACCAGCAGATAACAATATATGATATTGGGCTGATAGGCTGTCTGCACTGTACTCTCTCAGGTCTGAGCTGCTTTGGTGCACAAAAAAGTTCTCCACATGTTTACCAGGTGACCAGAAGAAAGCAAGGGATCAATCTCTGGCTAAGGGTGGGTTCACACTGGGTTTTAAGAGACATACCTGTAGGCTTCTTAAAGGGTTTTTCCAGTGAAAATCTTTTTCTTTCAAATCAGAAAGTTATACAGATTTGAAATTTACTTCTATTTAAAAATCTCAAGTCTTCCAGTACTCATCAGCTGCTGCTTGTCCTGCAGGAAATGTTTTCTTTTCAGTCCGGTGCAGTCTTCCTCTCCCAATTCCAGCAGGATTAACAGGCGCAACTACTCCCAACAGATGAAGTATAAAAACTGCTTTATTAAAATAATAAAACGTACATAAAAGGCTAAACATTACGTGTTTCTACGCCGGAACAATGTCTTCATCAGATGCTAGCTGACTGGTCCGGAGTAGAAACGCGTAATGCTTAGCCTATACGTTTTTATTATTTTAATAAAGTAGTTCTTATACTTCATCTGTTGGGAGTAGTTGCGCCTGTTAATCCTGCTGGAATTGGGAGAGGAGGACAGTATCTTCATGTCGGCTGATCATTGCCTTCTATTACACGGGATGATTATCGGCCATAACGGCCAATAATCGTTCTATGCAATAGGGTCTTTACTCTAGCCTCCTTTTCAGTCTGATACAGTGCTCTCTGCTGCCACCTCTGTTGAGAGCAGAGAGAGGTTTTCTATGGGGATTTGCTGCTGCTCTGGACAATTCCTGACATGGACAGAGGTGGCAGCAGATAGCACTGTGTCAGACTGAAAAGAAAACAACACTTACTGCAGGACATACAGCAGCTCATAAGTACTGGGAGACTTGAGATTTTTAAATAGAAGTAAATTACAAATCTATATAACTTTCTGAAACCAGTTGATATGAAATAAAAAGATTTTTGTGGGAGTACCCCTTTAATAAATTCAACACAACTATGACTGCCAGGGTGAAATTTACCCCAGTTAGTAGCTGAGAGGCTAATGGTACTTTTACACGGAGCGATAATTTGCCCGATCGCACGATTAACGATTTTGAATGAACAATGTTTTTTTTTATAACGATCAGCGTCTAGACGGAACGATACATCGTACGGAAAATTCGCTATGCGATCGTTTAAGCCTATCTCACACATAGGTGAAATCGCTGAAAGAATGTTTACACGGAACGATCTGCAAATTTTTTGCGAACGATCAACGATGATTTGAGAACACGTTGAAAGATCAAAATGAACGATTTTTTTGCTGGTCATTTGATCGTTCGCTGCGTTTACACGTACGATTATTGTTCGAATTCGACCGTTATCGTGCAAAAACGAACGATCAATCGTCCCGTGTAAAAGGACCATTAGGCTGCATTCACTTGTCTACAATTTTGCGGACCTTACAGACAGGCAAAGGAAGTAATGGATTGTTTCCCCACCCAGCATGATGTATTAATATTGTGCCGGAAGCTGGGAAAATGTTTGAATCACTGCGACACTGTAGTGACACAGCCACGCCGTTCTGTCATTACAGTACTGCGGAAATTCAAACAGTTTCCTCGCTCCTGAAACAATATTGATACATTATGCTGGTATCTAAACCAAAAGTAGATGTGATAAAAAGTAAGTTTGCAATTTACATTCTTTTTTTGTTGTTGTTGTTGTTGTTGTTATCTTGGAGAACACAGCACTTCCTGTTTTCTGACTTTTTTTTTTTTTTTTCAAAGAATCAGAAAACAGGAAGTCCTGTGTTTCCCAGGCCATCTGAGCGCTCACAGAGAGAAGGCAGTCATGTGACTGTTGGACACTTTGAGCCGTGACTCTCTGTACTGGCTGCAATTCCTGTGTTTATTCTGTTTTTTTCAAACAGCACAAGTCAGAAAATCTGCCTTCAGGAGATTGGACCTGGATTTCTGGTAAGTTCAGCTTTGTTTTACAGTAATAATAATAATAATAATAATAATAATAATGATGGAGGTATTTGGCAAACTTGCTTTATATAACATCTACTGTTGGTTTAGATTTAGAAAGTTAAAATGACAGTGACACCTTAAGGACCCATGACGTACCGGTACGCCAGTGGGTCCAGCAGCGGTATGAAGTAAGCTCAGGAGCTAAGCTCACTACACTTACAACAGTGTCCGATCAGACTTGTATCTGACTGCCGGAGGTCCCTTACCTTCCTTCCGGCAGTCAGATCGGCGATCGATGCATAATGACCACAGACAGGCTTTATGCAGAAATCGCAGATAACACTGATCAATGCTATGCTATGGCATAGCAATGATCAGTGTATATAATGTAATGCAAAAATGGAAAGGTACCCTAGGGGGACATAAAAGTGTCAAATACATTTTTTTTTTTTTTAGAAAAAAGTTTAAATAAACATGCCATAGCCCCTCCCCAAATAAAAGTTTATATCACCCCCTTTCCCATTTTATAAAACACATGAAAAAACATATTATATATAGTAGCATGCGTAATTGTCCGATCTATTAAAATAAAACAATATTGTTCCCACACGGTGAACAGCGTAAACAAAAGCGGTAAAAAACTGACATGATTGATTATTTTTATTTCATTTTATTTAAGAAAAAAATTGTTAAAATTGTTCATTTCGTCTCATCTACACAGATATGGTGCTAATAAAAACGAGAAATCATGGAGCAGAGAATGACACCCCATGCAGCCCCATATGTAAAAAAAATGAAAGAGCTTTAAGAGTCAAAAAAGGACCATTGTAATCCCACCTATTTGCAAAAAAAAAAAAAAAAAAAGTTTTACTGTTAATAAAAATAGTAAAACATTACAGAAGCTATATAAACTGTATTCAGACTGAACTACAGAATAAATATATCATGTCAGTTTTATCATAAAGTGCATTTCGTAAACATGGAAACAAAAAAAAATTTGCAGAATTGTATTTTTTGTATGTACTACGTTCGGCGGTTTCTCTTTTTTTCTTTTTTTTTTTTTTCAATTCAGTTTTTATTTAATTTTCTAACATATACAACCATGAACAATACATCACATATTAAACCTTAATATAGGTGAACCTATAGATCCTGTTCTATTACTCTATACTCCCTCCTCCACTAACATATGATCTATCTTGCCCCCCGTATATTCATGGTAACATACAACATCAATGCTATGTCCAAAAAATAAATACCTGACACAAACTAATATAGTATTCCTTTCTGCTAGTCCCTGTTTCCTCTTTATCCTTACTTGTCTCTTATTCTGTAACATGATCCTTGCTCACCATTTCCCAACTATGCCATTTATTATTAAATTTACCTAGTTGGTCTCTCTCTGTTGCTATAATCTTTTCACACATATACGCATGATGTACTAAAGCCCAAACTTTTTTCACTCTAGGAATTACAGTACTTCTCCAGTTCTTTGCCAGCAGGTTTTTAGCTATAGTCAATATTGTACCGAATGGCCCACGGTATTTTATTAATCCCTATTGGAGCGACCTAATTAGCTTCACCCCCGGCATAAATTTCTCCATTCTCGCCCATATTTCATTCCAATATTCTTTTATACAGGGGCAGCTCCAGAATAGGTGTAATAATGTGCCCTCTTGCCAACGTTCCCTCCAACACCTGTCTAAATTGCTTGCTAAAATTTTGTGTAACCATGTTGGTGTATAATACCACCTATATATTATCTTAATTGCTGTTTCCTGATGTGATACACAAGGCAATGAGTTATGTACATAGTTTAGCGCTGGTCTCCATTCCTCCTCCGATATGCTCCAATAAAATCTTTTTCCCATATATCAAAAGGACTCATTTTATTAAAGGTTGAGCACTCATCCATTTCATTATATAAATATTTCAGCCCTTTCTTATATGTCTGGAAGTAATGGAGCACTGTTTTCCTACAGGGTGTCAACAGCTTCATTTGTTCTTTTGTATAGTGGCTGATTCGTAGGTGTTGAAACATCCCTCTGCTACTGAGATTATATATAAACTGTAATTCCGAAAAGTGGATAGATTTATTTTCAGTATACAGCTGTTGGATTAAATTAAGCGGTTTCTTAAGGATGTGTGTACGATTGCTCTACTTGAGAATTGGTCATTTAACGGGCTCACAGGGTACCTCATCCTAGACACCTTCCTCCTGATGTTCCAAGAGATACGTTGGCACATGTCAATTTTTACCATTTGAAAGAGGCGTTTATGGTGGCAACTAGAAGGAGAGAGACTATGCATGAGCGATATAAAGAAATTTCTGTGTACTCTGATCTTTCAGTGGCTATGCTACAGTGGAGAAGGTCTTTGGCCACAATAAGTGCCGTCCTGCAAGACGAGAAGATACTCTACAAATGGGGTTACCCCAATCGCCTGTTGGTGACAAGGAACGGCGTTACTTCGGTCATCTGTGCGATGGAAGAGGGTAGAGAGCTGCTGTAAACTTGTGATGTTGTCATCCCTTCTACCCAGCTTTCACCTTCATTTGACCCTCTGAGGCTGCATCCGGAATAGCAAACAGCACCATATCGCTTCCAAGGTCGTCACCAAGACTCATGAGGAGGAGCCGAGAGTTGTTTAGTCTTTTATCTTTTTTCTGCATCTCTTCAGATTGAATTGACTTTGGCCCCACTGTCCACTTCGGGCTAGCTTTTTTTGGTTGGCATCCGATATGTCCTTGTCTTTTGTGCCTGATACTGGCACTGTTTTTGCCTTTGTTCTTATTTCTGTTGCTTTTGTTGCTCTATCTTTCTCTGCAGGTATGGACGCTGTAGCATCTGTCCCCGCATATATGCTTGCTCCATGGCCTCCGCACATGTATGAATATAAAGGGTGTTCTCCGTCGTATACTTTATGGTTGCTAAATGGTGTTTTAAAGGATTTCTTTCAACGTGAGATACTTGAACACCCCAGCCCGCAGATCCTTCTTGTGATCTGAGGCAAGGAAGCTGAATGGTGACATTCTATGCGTTCTTGAAACTCACGTTGTAACCTTTGATGCTCGAGCACCCAGCATACCCGGTGATCTACCGTGTTCATTATAAATCCAAATCACGGGGTGTGATGGTGGCATTTAGGAATACACTGGCGGTGCAGGTCTCCACACAGCAGGTCGCTACATTATATTGGTGTGCACCGTAAACAATGTGGTTTATACCCTGGTGTCTGTTTATGCTCCCAACCATGGGCAAATTGGCTTTCTCAGTGTTTTCAAGTGTCTAAGTGCACGCAAGGCAAATTATTGCTCTTTGGGGACCTTAATACAGTTATTGACGTCACTAAGGCCTTGTCTAACAATTACCTCAGAACTCAACTCAAGAAATTACAGACCAAACAGGTAGCTGACTGGATATGAACTCTCCGCACAAAACTGAGAGAGTAACTGATGTCCGATTTTGAACATAAGTTTTGGAAATTGAAGTGTTTATAATATTCATTGGGCGACAAGGCTAAGAAATTGCTGGCTAGAAGGCTTAAAGATCAGTACATCAAGGCGAGGATTCCATATTTAATAGATCCTGTTTCCAAAGGCAAATTCACGGACCCCAGAGCCATAGCCAATTGCTTCAGGGAATTCTATGAATCCCTGTATAATCTATGTGTAAATTCTGATACTCCCCAGCCTTCGCAGGCTGCTGTAGAGGAGTTCACTTGCCTAAACTGCCCCCCTCACAATTGGACCAACTGGAAAAGGAACAGGAAATTGCTTTAATTATCTGTTCCCTTGCGGTAAACAAATCCCCAGGCCCAGACGGATTGACGAATCACTACTTTCGCACTTTCTCTTAATTACTCACCCCACATATGTTTGCCTTTTTCCAAGAAGAGAGACACTGGAGCATTTCCCACTAAAAACCAATTGGACACCATAGTCACCCTCCCCAAACCAGACAACCCCCCTGACACCCCAAAAAATTTTCGGCCCATATCCCTACTAAATTCGGACATAAAAATGCATGCTAAACTTTAAGATAACCGACTAACCTTGGTTCTTTCCTCAGTTATTTGCAGTGGTCAGACAGGGTTCATCCGGTCGAGGCATGCTTATGACAATACGCGCAGAGTGATCAACTTAGTGCACGATATCTGCACTAAGAAAACACCAGCGGTCTTGGTTTCTCTGGACGCTGAGAAGGCGATTAACCACATATCATGGATCTACGCCTTCTCGGTGCTCCGAAAATTAGGGATGGACGTCGACATCCTTATAGCATATGTACTCTAGCCCCTCTGCGCAAATTTTTACCAACGGCTCCCTATTCTCGGCAATTACCACATACAATGGAACATGGCAGGGGGTGTCTGTTGTCCCCTTTAATATTTATAATTTCTCTGTAACCACTGGCTCAGATGTTAAAGAGGATGTACTATCATCCATTGATTCTAAAGGAGCCGCGTCATAGAGGGGAGGGGATTCCCTCCCACTGGGGGCGGGCCAGCCCGCCTTCTGTGCTGAAGCACTGGCCCGGGACCTGTGGATAGAACGATGCCGGACATGGGAATCGGGCTGCGGTTCCAAAAACGAACCGCAGCATTGGCTTCCCTGTGATGGTGCCGTTCGATCCGTGGGTCATATTAAAGAGGATTTACCTAATGGTACATCCTCTTTAAGAGCAGACCCCAAGGTCAAGGACATACAAATTAGTCAGCAAGAACATACTCTGTGGTTATATGCCAACAATGTGTTCCTTACTCTGAGTTCCCCCCTCTCCTCTCTGGGTAGGGCCCTTCATATCCTACAACATTTTAGTACGCTTTCATATTATAAACTTAATAGTCAAAAATCTGAGGCCCTTCCTTTAAATGTGCCTCAACCCGCCATAGACACTCTGAAGCAGTCATTCTCCCTGGATTGGAAGGCTGAATCAATAAAATATCTAAGCACCAACATCACAGTCAAGCCATCTCTTTTGTCCCAGAGGAATTATATACCCCTGTTATCAGATCTGCAAAAGCTGGCCAATCAGATGAGTAAATCTGAGATTGCCTGAATCAGTAGGGTCACAGCATTTAAAATGTTATTGCTCTCCCAATGTATGTATAGGACACTTCCCATATACATCCCTCAGTATTATGTTAAGGTGGTGAGAAAGCTGATATCACAGTTTGTGTGGGCTGGCAGACCTCTTAGGATAGCCTATCAATTATGTATTAGATCACTCGACATGGGGGGAATTGGGTTGCCAGACCCGTATCTCTATTATTTAGCTACCTTACTAGCTCAGCTTAGGGACTGGTGGGCAGATGAGACCAATAAATAAAATAAAATTGGATTTACATTGAATGGGCCTTTGGGGGTGATGACCTGAAATCTTAACTGTTTGCTCATGTTTGGCCTCCCCCTTCCATTGCTCTTAAATTATCCCCACCCATGATGGCCAGTCTCAAGTGTTGAAAAGCCTTCCACAATAGTAGGGGTACCCTCCAATTCATGCAATTCTCTAACCCCCTACTCTCAACACTGTTCTTCTCGCACCCCTCTACATCCAGGCCTCATATACTCTATAGTCTTTAGCATTACATTACCTTTAGTAGAGACTTTCTTACATCTTTTCGATCTCACTGGGCCGCCTAGGAGAATTGTAAATTTCACAATGTGTCTGCATTATATGCATGTGCTGTACTACTAGCATGTGATGTGTGCGTGAGGCCATACTACCTGCTACCTGGGATAGTTTGCGAAAGTTTACGAAAGTTTGTGCGTCCTCACCTACTAATCTTGGACTCTCTGCACTTCTCTGAACATTGTTTGAGTGTATTGGCTGCTGTAATATCCGGGACTGTTGCTACATCTCGATACCTATAGTTTATGTTATGTGGCTTTTTGTTTGTTTGTATCCTAAAATGAAAAAAACTATCAATAAAAATCTATTGAAACATTAAGGCAATTTTTGTGCTCTGTCCTTAAGGGGTTGAAGGGGCACTCCGGAGAGATATTTTTTTTCTCTTCAAATCAACTGGTGTTAGAAAGGTGTACAAATTTGTAAATGACTTCTATTTAAAATCTCCAGTCTTCCAGTACTTATAAGCTGTTGTATGTCCTGCAGGAAGTGGTGTATTCTTTGTAGTCTGACACAGTGCTCTTTGCTGCCATCTCTGTCCATGTTAGGAACTGTATTTAAATAAATATATATATATATATATATATATATATATATATATATATATATATATATATATTTTTTTTTTTTTTTTTTTTTGTATTCCTTTAACACTATAATTCACGAATTCTCTTTTATCCTCCACAGGTTCCTCTGAGGATATGTTTCCCTTTGATCCAGTAACAGTTCTCTTATCCATTATAACGTTTATTTTCATGGTAATTGTTCTATACAAAGAGAAGGAAGATGTTCCACAGAATTATCCTCCAGGTCCAAAGCCGTTACCAATTATCGGAAATATGCTCGACTTGGATGTTAATAGGCCTTACTTGTCATTTCAAGAGGTAAGATCCTTAGATCAATGGTCCGTTGATATATTTCAAGGCTGTCTATAAGATTGAGTGTCTTGTCCTAACTAGATTCACTTGACCATATGAGTATAATTGACTGTATACTTATAACTGTTTACTTGTACCACTCATGTTGTAAAGTCTGGTGCAACATTATGAAATGGACCTGTAAACTTTTGCAAACTTCCATTGGATGGTCCCATAGGAAAAAAACATATAGCCGCACCAACGTAAACTATATTGAAGCTATGTTCCCACTCTGTGTTTTGCAATCAAAACCAGAAGTGGACTGAAAACACAAAAAGGCTATGTTCACACACTGTTGAAATTTTAATTGTGGTCGTCATTTAGTGGCAAGTAATTGCTGTCATTGAAAAACAACGTCCGTTATTTGCCATTAAATGGACCTGAGGATTGCACCTAAGAGAGAAGTTTTTCAACCACAAAACCTGTTTGTGCTAGATGAAAAAATGCCTTTTATTGTTTTTGTTAAAGGGATATTCTTACCTCCGCTAAAATAGTTACATTTGTAGAACTCATCTAGTTAAAGAGGAAGTCGCATAAAATTAAAAGAAAATTCAGGAAGGCGGGGGTGGGGGGGGCAGCTTTGGGTACATGAACATAACAAAGAAAGTATGCTTACCTGTCCCTATGCCTCCATTGCACTGCTCTCACCTCTCTTGGACAGCCGCCATAAATAATTTTCATTGACTTCTCATGGCCCCAGGTCCTGCTACTGGAATGTTATGGCCCTACTGATGGATTGCCCGCTCAGCCAGTCAGTGGCTCCAGCGGTGTCCCGCCCCAGTCACTGATTGGTTGAGCAGGCAGTGCATTAGCAGGAGCTGCTGGAAACCGGTTTCTTTCCAGTGTCATTCAAGCAGTGCTATGGTGGCATGAGGATAGGTAAGTACACTTTATTATGTTCCTGTACCCATTTGCCTTCCTGTATTTTTTTTTTTTTAATTTTATAGAATTTCTCCTAAATTTATTTGCATACACATTTATTGAGTAAACTTGTCTCCTTCTCCTGTTTTGCTGTTCTTTCCCTCCCATTGTTGAGAGCTCATTGTCTCCACTCCGATCTAGCTGTGAGTGTGTGTGTGTATGTATGTATGTGTATGTATGTGTGTATATATATTTATATTTTATTATTATTATTATTATTATTATTATTATTATTATCTGTAATGTAGAAGTATAGGAATATAGTGTATATTATATACATACACTCACCGACCACTTTATTAGGTACACCTGTCCAACTGCACGTTACCCCTTAATTTCTAATCAGCCAATCACATGGCAGCAACTCAGTGCATTTAGGCATGTAGACGTGGTCAAGACAATCTCCTGCAGTTCAAACCGAGCATCAGTATGGGGAAGAAAGGTGATTTGAGTGCCTTTGAACGTGGCATGGTTGTTGGTGCCAGAAGGGCTGGTCTGAGCATTTCAGAAACTGCTGATCTACTGGGATTTTCACGCACACCCATCTCTAGGGTTCACAGAGAATGGTCCGAAAAAGAAGCCATAGCATACACACACAGCTGCAGCCATAGCACACACACACATAGCCTGCTGCAGCCATAGCACACACAGCCTGCTGCAGCCATAGCACACACACACACAGCCTGCTGCAGCCATAGCATACACACACAGCTGCAGCCATAGCATACACACACACACAGCCTGCTGCAGCCATAGCGCGCACACACACACACACACACACACACACAGCCTGCTGCAGCCATAACACACACACACACACGCAGCCTGCTGCAGCCATAGCACAATTAAAAAAAACACACAACCCTACACTGATAGATGCTACTGCTACACTACATATGGCTTCTCCTCCTCCTTCTCTTAATTACACAGGATAGCTTCATATTACACTGCTCATATACAATCATCCAGCATCCAGGAAGAGAACAGCACAGATCTCACCCCCTCCCCTCCACACACACATCTACATACACAAACACACAGATACACAATGGACTCTTTCAAAAGTGACTGACAATTTCTCCCTGACCACCCTCATCTATTAGGGCCAGTGCTTTATTACTGATATATGGAGGAAACTAAATGTATGTTTTTTATAAATAGGGGACTCAGATTGATAGAACATAAACTATATTAACAAGGAGTGTTTAAAAATTCATATGAAAAGTCAATAAAATTTGGAAAGATTATGAAAGAACCTTTTTTTTTCGACTCCAGACAAAACTAGCTCCGACTCCGACTTCACAGCCCCAAGTCTTACTATTATTGGTGTTTGGCCTGCTTTTTGCTTGTGTTCTGCAGGCAAAAAAGAAAAAAATATATAATATATACGTATATAGTATCATAACCAGACATATGATATGTATTGAAAAACTTTATGCTATTAAGCAAGGGCTACGCTGCAACCTAAGGCAACGCTACATGCTTGATTTTAACAGCTGCAGCTCCATAGCTAACATATTGTAGCAAAAAGTTGCAGTGCAGCCCTGACCTTATACTGACTTGTATTTTGCAGCTTGCTAAGAAGTACGGCCCAGTGTTCAGTTTAAAGATCGGAGTCCAGAAGATGGTTGTGCTGTGTGGATATGACACCGTGAAGGAAGCTCTTGGCAATTACGCAGATGAGCTTGCCGACAGACCAATATTGCCTGTTCTTGTGGATGCATCAAGAGGACACGGTAACATTTCTATGTGATATGATTTAATGGAACATTTTTTGTCTGGAAACACACCTAATTAAAAAGTAATACAGTGTTTCCCCGAAAATAAGTCTTATATTTGTTATTGCTCCCAAAAATATGCTACTGTATGTCTTATTTTCGGGGGATGTCTTATTTTTCCATGAAGAAGAATACTTAATGATACTAACCAAAGTCCTGGATCCTCAGTATGTGCTTGCTGTAGGCAGGAGCAATGCTGAGTGACGTCACCCTGCAGCATGAACTCGGGTGTGCGGCAGCATGTGAACTCTGGTGTGAGGCAGGATGTGGGGGCCATGGACCAGTGGTATGCCTGGCGGTGAAGGACCACAAGGGGCTGGTGGTGGATGGTGGCAGAGGGTAGCGGCATGGTGGTGGCAGGGTTCTTACTTTCAGGGGGATGCCTTATTTTCAGGGGGATGCCTTATTTTCAGGAGGATGCCTTATTTTCAGGAGGATGCCTTATTTTAAGCTAGTCTGTAAATCTTCCACTATGCCTTATTTTCGGAGGATGTCTTATTTTCAGGGAAACCGAGTAATAATAATATTTATTTGTGTAGCGCCAACAGATTCCCCAGTAAAGATTAGGGGAGAGATTTATCAATGGATATGAAATATACACTGGTGTAAGCTGTGATTGGCTGCTGTGGGCAGTTTCAGGGCCAAACTGGGACTTTAAAGGGAACCTGTCACCCCCCATGCCGGGACAGAGCCCAGCCGAACCCCCGATGCAGACTCATATACTTACTGCTTCTGAGAAGTCCCGCTCCCACCGCCGGGATATCTCCATCCGAAGCCATGCGCGCGCTCCCAGAGATGAGTCCGATGCCCATAGAGAATAAACGGAGCCGTCATTCTCTATGGGCGTCGGACTCCTCTCTGGTGAGCGCGCGCACGGCTTCGGATGGAGATATCTCGGCGGCGGGTCCAGGAGTGGGACTTCTCGGAAGCGGTAAGTATATGGGTCTGCACCGGAGGGTCGGCCGGGCTCTGTCCTGGCACGGGGGGTGACAGGTCTCCTTTAAAGCAGCCCTAGCATATCAACTCCACCAGCCTGTATCCAATATCAAGCCCTCCCAGCCCCATACGAACGCCCTCCGACTCCCTGCCGCCGCTCTTAAATATGTAAACCACACTTTCAACAAAAGAAGAAAAATAAAAGTAGCAAATTAAACAGTCATTATTCCTGTACATCCAGGGGAAGTGACAGAGTAAATGCACAACACTAACTTTAAAATAAAGATGTTTCAGAACCATTATCGAGAGAGGTAACTGCTTTACTGTAATTGCAGTGATTCTCTGGTGACATTTTTTCTGATCAAAGTTGCCACATGCTGGTTTTCCAGGACATAATACTGCCACGTGCTGTTCTCCTAGGACATAATACTGCCACGTGCTGTTCTCCTAGGACATAATACTGCCACATGCTGTTCTCCTAGGACATAATACTGCCACATGCTGTTCTCCTAGGACATAATACTGCCACATGCTGTTCTCCTAGGACATAATACTGCCACACACTGTTCTCCCAGGACATAATACTGCCACATGCTGTTCTCCCAGTCTACCAGGAACCATGATATAATACTATCACAAACTGTTCTCTCGGCCGTAATACTGCAATAAGCTGTTCTCCAAGGACATAATACTGCTACATGCTGTTTTCCTGGGCCATAATACTGCCACACACTGTTTTCCCGGGCCATAGTACTACTATACACTGTTCTCCCAGCCATATTACTGCCATACACTGACCTTCCAGGATATAATACTTCTAATACTTCCATATGCTGTCCTCCCAGGACATGATAATGCCACATTCTGTCTTCTCAGGACATAATACTGCCACATGCTGTTCTCACAGGAGACATAATACTGCCACCCACTGTTCTGCCAGGACATAGTACTGCCACCCACTGTTCCCCCAGGAAATAATACTGCCACATGCTGTCCTCACAGGCTACATAGTACTGCCACACACTGTTCTCACAGGAGACATAATACTCCCACATACTGTTCTCCTAGGACATAATACTGCCACACTGTTCTCACAGGAGACATAATGCTGCCACACTCTGTTCTCCCAGGACATAACACCAACATACACTATGCTCCCAGGATATACCATCACATACTTTGCTTGTAGGACAAAATATTGTCTGTCAAAATATTGACTGTGCCTCTGGGACATAATATGCCACCAAGATATAATACTGCCAGACATTGTTCCCCAGGACATGTTACAGCCGTAGAACATGATATTGCCACATCAAGATGTAATACTGCCACACACTGGTCCCTAGGACATACTAATGCTACATACTATGCTCTAATACTGTTTTGTGCTGCTACCAGGATATAATACTGCCTCACACTGTTTTCCGGGACATAATACTGCCATGCTGTGCCACCAGGATGTAATAGTGCACAGGCTTTATAGTGCCATACACCGTGCCATTAGAATATTATAACGCCACACAATGTGCCCCATAACATAATAGAGCCACAGCTACAGCCTTTATAGGACAACCCATATCCCTCATCCCATATAGGGCAAGTCATATACTCCTGAGCAAGTATACAGATGCAGTACTTCAAGTACAAGTTACTGCCCAATCTCTTCAGCCTCTCCTAAGTCCTGCTGACCTGTATCTGTGTTCTCTCTATTAATGTTCTTTCTGCTTCCTGGTGATTGTACAATTTTGACATTTCACCCACCAGGACAGTCACCTACTGTGTTATAGAAGGTGTGTGGAGTCAGGAACAGACTTGGAGGAGGAGCCAGGTCTTACTAGAGGAGGAAAGTGGCACAGGACAGGCATTACTGGAAACACCCAGATCAAGACTGTCGGGATCTGCCACAGTGCTCTCTGCTGCCACCTGTGTCCATGTCAGGAACTGTCCAGAGCAGAAGGGGTTTTCTATGGGCATTTGCTACTGGTCTGGACAATTCCTGTCACAGGTGAGTTCTCCTCAAACTGCCATAAAAACTCATATACTCACTGTCCACGTCTATTATTTAGGTGTAATCTTCACTAATGGATGTAACTGGAAAACCTTGAGACGGTTCACACTTTCTACATTACGGGATTTTGGTATGGGAAGGAGAATCATAGAAGACAAGATCAACGAGGAAGCCAGTTGTTTAGTGGAGAAATTCAAATCCTACAAAGGTAAAAACTAGTCTTATTATACTGAAGTTTATACAGCAAAGTAATACAATCATGAGCAAATCATGTAAGGCCTTATATAACTACAAGGCAACTGAGTATATAAATACTATAAGATTTTTATAATACAGACAATAACTTTTATAAATTAATCATAATACTACCTAAGGCTATGTTCACACAACGTAAAACTACGGCCGTAGTTCTCGCCGCAGAACTACGGCCGTAGTTTTGCGGTGTGTAACAAAGCTTTATGTGCAATGGGATCCCGGCCGGAGCGTACACACATCGTATACGCTCTGGCCGGGATCCCATACGGCGCCGGAAAAAACTGACAGGTCAGTTTTCTGCGGCCACTCGCTTCACTGTGTGCTATGGTAAGCTCTGATGCGGGCGCACATGTTCCTGGGGAACATTGTGTGGCAGTATTATGTCTTAGGAGAACAGAATGTGGCAGTATTATGTCCTAGGAGATGATCCGGCCAGAGACCGGCCATTCCATGACCCGGTCTGGGGCACGGAATGGCCGGTCTCATACGCAATGTGAACATAGCCTAATGGTGTATAAAAATATAACTACTATAATACTGCTCCTATATACAAGAATATAACTACTATAATAGTGCCCCTATATACAAGAATATAACTACTATAACACTGCTCCTATATACAAGAATATAACTACTATAATACTGCCTCCTATATACAGAAATATAACTACTATAATACTGCTCCTATATACAAGAATATAACTACTATAATACTGCTCCTATGTACAAGAATATAGCTACTATAATACTGCTCCTATATACAGTACAAGACTATAACTACTATAATACTGCCCCCTATATACAAGAATATAACTACTATAATACTGCCCCTATATACAAGAATATAACTACTATAATACTGCTTCTATATACAAGAATATAACTACTATAATACTGCTCCTATATACAAGAATATAACTACTATAATACTGCCTCTATATACAAGAATATAAGTACTATAATACTGCTCCTATATACAAGAATATAACTACTGCAATGCTGCTCCCTGTATACAAGAATATAATTTCTATAATACTGCCTCCTATATACAAGAATATAACTACTATAATACTGCTCCTATATACAAGAATATAACTACTATAATACTGCTCCTATATACAAGAATATAACTACTATAATACTGCTCCTATATACAAGAATATAACTACTATAATACTGCTCCTATATACAAGAATATAACTACTATAATTCTGCTCCTATATACAAGACTATAACTACTATAATACTGCTCCTATATACAAGAATATAACCACTATAATACTGCTTCTGTATACAAGAATATAACCACTATAATACGACCCCCTATATACAAGAATATAAGTACTATAATACAGCCCCCTATATACAAGAATATAACTACTATAATACAGCCCCCTATATACAAGAATATAACTACTATAATACTGCCTTTATATACAAGAATATAACCACTATAATACAGCCCCCTATATACAAGAATATAACTACTATAAGACTACTTCTATTTGTGTCAGGTAGGGTACTGGAAAGACACGCAGACAAGTGCAGCCCTAGACTGGCACCCACCCCAGCTGTCCCTTCCTACTTGACACAAACAGTACTAAGAATTACTGAGGACAACTGGTCAACAAACCTTACACTAGAATAAGTGCAACACAAATCAAAACAAGACAAACAAAGACAATGAGGGATAGTCAGGAAACTAAAAGTCAGCAACAGCCGGGCAGTGAAGGTACAAAATCAGGATCTGGAAAGCAAGGTCAGGGTATGAAATCCAAGGTCAAAGAAACAACAATAAATGGTCAGGAGATTGCTATTTCAAGGCACAAGGCGCTATCACAGGCACTGGAATGAGAGCAGGGGCTGGGACTTATAGTGAACAGGAACCTAGGTGCTGACAGCTTACTGGCTAGGTCAGCTGTCAGTCACCATCAAGGATACACCTGATGCCGGTCGACTGGGGGTGGTGAGGTCCCGGCCGCGGCTACACACAGAAGAAAAGATAAACATAGCAGGCTGGTTGCCGGGGACGCGATCGGCAGTCCCGCTCAACAGCAGAACGTAGTGGCGTTTGAGCATGGCCTGAGATCTAGACGTGCAGGGCGGCTGCTAGGGATGCCGTCGGCGCGCCCCCAGCAACCGCTCATGCATGTTACCGCTCCTGCATGTTACCGCTCCTGGCGTTACTCCCAGCCGCGCCGCGCGCCTTGGCAGAGGCAGGAACAGTGCGCGTCTCTGTTCCTGACAATTTTGTTTTTGCTTTTTATTGTTTTTTCTTACCTTTTGCTCTTTCTTTAGGTAAACCTTTTGATAACGACATGATAATGAATGCGGCCATCGCTAATATCATTGATTCTATAATATTCAGCCATCGCTTTGATTACGATGATCCAAAACTTCACAGACTTTTGACCATAATAATAACCAATATTAAGACTATGGGTTCCCTCATGGGCATGGTGAGTTCAATGTTTTCATTCCAATGTAGTCCAGCTGCTAACCACTGGAACACTCAAGCTTTTTATAATAGAGTTCAGTTACAAATCTTTATAACTTTCTGACACCAGCAATTTTTTTTCTCCCCCTCCGAAGTATGTCCGAGAGTCTGAGGGAAAGGTGTAATGTGAGAAAGCCACAGAAATGGAAAAAAAAAAAAAAAAAAAAAAAGAAACTGGGAAAGTTGAATGTATGTAGTACTATCTCCATGCACATCCAGTTCTGTCTAGGTGAATTCATAGATCATAGATTGTTTTAAAGGGAACCAATCAGCCCAATCGGGCTGATATGGTTCTCTGAACTGCTGTATACAGCTCCTGCAGCAGCCGCTGCACGTACCGGCCGCGGCTGCAGCAGTAGCTGTATACCTGAAAAAAGGACTTTAATCCCCCGGGCGTGTGACAGGCAGCGGCAGTGAGGTAGTCATGTGGGCAGCTCCCGCCCAAATCTAGTCATCATGCTCTGCCTGTCAGCCAGTAAAGGACCACTCTGCCTGTCATTTATCCCCTCCAAATGCGCTGACAGGCAGAACTCGGTGACTAGATACAGGCGGGGAGCTGCCCAGATGACTACTTCCCCACCGCTGCCTGTCATACGCCCAGAGAATTAAGCTTTCTGAACATGAAATTGGAAGATATGGCCCTCTTGTCAATTATCTATCTGAAAGAGGAAGGTAGAGGAAAAGAGAAAAAACAGTGGCGCTAACTATTGTACCATTGACAAGCTTAATGGTAGCTTTACACGTACCGACTTGCAGCGGTAATAATGGCTAGGTCCTGGCATATCACTTATACTACATACACACAGCGGTCTGAACGACCGCTGCATGTATGTAATTCTGCCGGTCGCTCAACCCCTTCAGCTGCCGCCCGGCTCCCGCTCTGTACACATTACCTGTCCTCGCTGCACGGGGTCCCGGCGTACTGCTCTCCTGCCCGGCCAATCAGTGGCTGCGGCAGGGCAACACACTGATTGGCCGGGCGGGAGAGCAGTACGCCAGGACCCCGTGCAGCAAGGACAGGTAATGTATGCAGAGCGGGAGTCGGACGGCAGCTGAAGGGGTGAAGCGGCCGGCAGAATTACATACATGCAGCCGTCGTTCAGACCGCTGTGTGTATGTAGTGAAAGTGATCTGCCAGGACCTAGCTGACTCGCAGCGTTATTAATGCTGCGAGTCGGTACGTGTGAAGCTGCCCTAAAGGGGTTCTCTGGGAAAAAATATTTTAAAATCAGCTGGTGTCATAAAATTATACAAACTTAAAATTTACTTCTATTTAAACATCTCAAGTCCTCCACTACTTTTCAGCTGCTGTATGCCCTGCATGAAGTAGTGTATTCTCTCCAGTGTGACACATTGCCCTTTGATGCCCCCTCTATCCGTGACCGGAACTGTCCAGAACACTAGCAAATCCTCATAGAAAACCTCTATTGTTTTATTGTTCTGGACAGTTCCTGACACGGACAGAGATAGTAGCAGAGAGCATGTGTCAGGCTGCAAAGAATACATCACTTCCTGCAGGACATACAGCAGCTGTACATTACAGCAGTTAATTTCTCGATAACTCTCCAACACCGGTTGATATAAAGGTTGCCCCCCCCCCCCCCCCCCCCCTTTCCCGCCTGTACAGCTTGAAAGAAATGGTCTTAAATATACAAAATACATATAAGTATAGACCTAAATTAAACCTATTTGTAACATTTATCTATATTCTGAAGGCACATTTATCTGCATAAAAGCCTACACACCCTTCATCGATTTTATGCCAAACGCATCCTGCCATCCCTAACTTGCACATGACTTTGTATCATGATCACTCAGGGTCTGCCCATCCTCCCCAATTCTTTTCCATCAACTCAATATTCCTTTAACTCTTCCTCCGCAGTTGTACAATGCATTTCCATCCCTGATGCGCTGGATTCCGGGAAGTCACCAAACTATTCCAGCGACCGCTGCTGAATTGCATTCATATTATCGAGAGGTCTTCGAAAAACAAAGGGATCAACTGGATGTCAATGACCAGAGGAATTTAGCAGATTCTTTTCTTGTCAAACAGAAAGAGGTAACGTAATAAGATTGAGATTTGATGATACTGGTTGGGAGGGATGGAAAGAGTTAATTTAACTGCGTGCAGAGATGTAAGTGGATGACAATAGTCATTGTCCTTCCCCACCCTATGTTTTAACGCTCTTGAAGAAGGTTAAGACCGAATGTTTTAGAGCAGAAGAAATCTGAGGTTCCCCTTTGCCCATGGGCTGTTGGCATCTTCCCTAAAGCTTGGATTATCGGTCTGGCGTAGAGTACTTGTATTTTGTGATCCTTCCTTCAATTGAGATGTATGGGACTACATTTAGAATATGCTAAAAAAGGAATTTAGCATCTACATCTTGCTTTAAAAATTTATTTATTTATTTTTTATTATTACTGCATTGAACCCTTTTTGGGCTCATCTGCACCTTACTGTCCAGTATTGTTTTTGGGTAAATTTCGGGGAAGTGACTTACTCCCCTTACTCACCAGTATTGTTTTTGGCAGATTTCAAGGGAGTGACTTAGCTGGAGTCAGCCTTTGAGATACAGTATATATTCCAAAGTTTTTTTTTTTACTCACTTTTTGAGCAACTTTATATTTTTACTCCACTTGCTTGTGATCCATTAAATCTATATTCATGCTGGGGATTTGGAGCCCTGTGTCATAAAAACAAAGCCCCATCAATTATAAACTGTTTGAGGGTAAAATTTTGGATGATGAAAAAATTATTATTATTATTATTATTATTATTATTATTATTTATTAGAGATGAGCAAGTAGTGAAATATTAGACTTTCGAGAATTTGATATTCAACTATTCGAACGAATATTCAATCCCATTATAGTCTATGGGAAAAAAAATTATTGGCACTTGGAAATCCAAATTTGACCACTTGGAGGTCACCAAGTCCCCCATGAAACCTCCCTAAATGATGCGAACACCTCCGGAATGACACTGGGACATTAGGGGGAGCATGCCTGGGTGCACCCAACACCCCAAAATCGCAGTATAATGCCATTCTCCGCAGCTGCGAAGGAAAAATATTTGTGAACGCTTTACGAATGTTTACGGCAATGTTCACACATTTCGTTCGTATTTTTTGTGCAGCGTTACATACATGATTCCAATGTGCGTCCGGAGAGCGTCACGTTATTCGTGCGTATCACGCATCATGCTGTACGAACGTTACTGGAACAGTATGTATGACGTGCCTTTTACTGGGCTACTGGAATAATCGCTACACGTGCCTTTTACTAGGCAACTGGAACAGTATGTATAACATTAACGTGTCCTTAGTGGGCTAAACCAGGGACACTATAAGTCACTTGTACACACAGGGTACTGGAATGAATACACCTGCTGATGCTGATGCTGTTATATCATCTATGTCTTAGCACAGTGCTTTGGATTCAAAGATGACCTTTTTTCCTGGATCTTAGCCCTGAAAAGGACTTTTGGGTTCAGTAGTAATCCTGCCTAACCAAAATGCTACTAAAACCTCTCTCTCCCTGCTGCAAGATCTTTTCCTGGCTAGGTTTAAAGCTCATCTGTGGTCGAGAGGCGGAAGTCAAGTATTAAATATTCAAGGTCATGTGGTTCAGCTATCCAATGAGGGTAAACGCTGTTATCGCGCTGCGGGCGTAGTCCCAGGGTCCCTCACGGCCTCCCTGCATGGTGATTAGATTTTAAAAAGCGCCAACTGCGATGGGAGAGCTTTCGAATGTTTCCCGCGTATTGGCCACGCTATTTGATTGAATTCAAATCTTTCGAATACTGTAATATTCGATCAAATACCATCTCGATCTAATCGTATTCGCTCATCTCTAATAATTATTATTAATATTTAGTTTTTTACATATATGTGCCATACTTTTTTTTTTATTTCAGGAGAAACCAAGCCCTCAGTTATATTTTCATGATGAAAACTTCACATCTCTTGTAGCAGACTTGTTTGGGGCTGGAATGGATACCACTTCTAGCACGCTGAGATGGAGTCTTCTATTAATGATGAAGTATCCCGAGGTTCAGAGTAAGGACATATGACAACTTGTGGGGATGTAAAAACAACAAAAACATTTGCATAGTGGCAATGAAAATTATTCAAACCACGCTGCAAATTAGGTTTAAAAAATTATAAAAAATGAATTAAATAAATACATAAACAAGAGCAAAACAACTAATATAACAAGCAGTTTTTCCAATTTTAACACAAAATGCAACTTTTAAAGGGAACCATTCACCCCGTGGCCCCCGTTAGAAACAGACAAACAGTTACATAAAGGTCAATATACTTACCATATCGCGAAACAGGAGAGAGTGGATCGCACCGCCCTCGCAATCTCCGGCAACCGGATTCACAGGTGAGAGTCCAGCAAGGTATCCCCGATATGGCCACTGTGTATAGGGTGCTCCGTATAATAAGTCAGGTAATGTACAAACAAAAAGAATGAAAGATACGTGCACTCACCAATGTAGTGTGCCGCTGGGGTACTTTAATGGAGGTTACATCCACATGTGCAGGGAGGGGGGAGTGGAGGCAGGTGTCTGTTCAGTGGTAGACAACAATTGTTTCACGTGTTCCCACGCTTCTTCCGGTCTACGGAATGACGCCATGCCACTAAGGAGGTGCTTAAATACATGATAGTGTAAGTGATACAAACAGATTAAAATAATATTAAACAAACGGTGCAAACTCGTTGCGCTCGTTTAACCCTAAAGGACCGAGGGCATTTAGTTTAGAAATCCATAGAGTCTCTTTGCGTAGTAGGTTTAGGTGGCGGTCTCCGCCTCTCGAGACTTGGTTAACTCTTTCCAACCCGCAAAACTTGAGACATCTCGTATTCCCTTGGTGGACTTGGCGTACGTGATCAATTAATCTGGGTACGCCTTTCCCTGATCGTACAGAGTAGCAATGCTCTTTGTATCGGGTGGCTAGGGCTCGCTTAGTCTTACCTACATAAAACCGTCCGCAGTCGCAGATGATGGCATAAACCACGAATGTGGTTTTGCAGGTGATCAGGTTACTAACTCGGCATTCTACACCATTTAAACTGATGAAAGCTACATTGAGCATTTGCGGACAGTAGGAACAGTTCCCGCACCTCTTGTTTCCATCAG
Source organism: Dendropsophus ebraccatus (assembly GCF_027789765.1). Taxonomy (NCBI): domain Eukaryota; kingdom Metazoa; phylum Chordata; class Amphibia; order Anura; family Hylidae; genus Dendropsophus; species Dendropsophus ebraccatus. Next base: position 126,569,394 of record NC_091459.1, on the reverse strand, counting down.
GTGTGGAGGCACTAAGCCAGGATTCCTTCCTTTGTTTCAAAGGTGGTGGTTTGATCGCGTCAGCGACAGTTCTGTTCTTGCGGTGGGCTATAATGGGTCTGGCTGCGGTGCTCTCTTGTAAATCAGCATCTTGTGTCAAGATGCCCCAGTGTCTATGAATAATTTGGCGTAAGGTATCGTTCATAGGAGAGTTGCTGAAGATAAAGGAAAAGCGATCAGATTTCTTATCCTGTCTATTTCTGTTTCCCCTCAGCAAATCGCACCTCCTGGTGTTGCGTGCTCTCTGAAGGGCTACATCCACTAATTTCTCTGGATATGCTCTTTCGAGCAATCTACCTTTGAGTTCCTCAGCCTGTCGCTCAAAACCATTCTCGTCGCTATTGACTTTTCTGACCCTCAGCATTTGGCTGTAGGGTATAGCGTCCCTGGTATGGGCAGGGTGTGAACTGTGGTAGTGCAAGAGGGAGTTACACGAATTTGGTTTCCTATAGATGGAGGTGGAGATCACCTCATGTGTATCTCCACCAAAACATCCAGGAATTCCAACCGTGTCCCTCCAAAAACACTCGTAAAGGCCATATTGACGCAGTTAGTGGTGTTTAAATAGTGTACAAAGTTAGAGAAATCATCTTCCGTGCCCTCCCAGATGATGAAAATATCATCTACGTACCTAAAATACGTTTTAATAAACTTGATGAAGGGATTGGCTGCGGAAAAAAACAGGTCACTCTCAAAAAACGCCAAAAATAAATTTGCGTATGTGCAAGATACTGGTGTCCCCATTGCCGTCCCGACGTTCTGGGTGTACCACTGGTCCTCAAATGTGAAGCAGTTATTGGTCAGTATGAATGTGAGGGCCTCAGTGATGAAGTCAATGTATTCGGGGGGCTGCCCGGCCTGCCGGAGGAAGCAACCGACAGCCTCAACATCCGCATCATGTGGGATGCGGGTGTAGAGGCTCTCGACGTCCACCGACACGAGGGAGCAACCAGGAGTGAGGCAAATATCCTGGAGGGCAAGCAAAAAATCGCCCGTATCCTTAAGATACGATGGGACTGCTGTGAGCAATGGTCTAAGAGCCCAATCTAGAAACTGGGATAGGCTTTCAGTGACAGATGCGACAGCTGAGACTATGGGTCTACCGGGAGGGGGTACTTACCATATCGCTCCCGGTCCCGTCCCGGATCTCGTTGTTGACACGGAGAAATCGCCGATTCTTCTTCTCCCGCCCATTATGGTAATGAGCTGAGATGAGTCCAACGTCCATAGGAAACGACGGACGAGTCCAACTTATTCATGAGGTCCTCTTCTCGTCGCCGCCCATCCACGCCTCCTGGAACTTGATTGACGTCTTCAGTCTTTAGTCTCCTCACGAATTCCCGCGCAGGCGCCGTTGCGAAGGTCTCGTCATCTCTTCTGCGCCTGCGCGGTAAACAGGATACGTGCTCGTGACGTTCCTGTGTACCGCGCATGCGCGAAGTCCAACACGTCACTTCAGCTCTGACAATCGGCGCACGCGCAGTAAACATTGAAGCTGTGGAGCGGCTTCAATTGTGAACTGCGCATGCGCCGAAAACGACCGTCACGGCGCATGCGCGGGATCCGGCGAGAAGAAAGAAGACGAGGAGGAAGAAGACCCGGCGTCAATCAAGTGTCGGAGGCGGGGAGAAGGCTGGACTTCGGGCCGGCGGCGCTCATTACCATAATGGGCGCGAGAAGAAGATTCGGCGATTTCTCAGTGTCAACAACGAGATCCGGGACGGGACCGGGAGCGATGTGGTAAGTATATTGACCTTTATGTAACTGTTTGTCTGTTTCTAACGGGGGCCACGGGGTGAATGGTTCCCTTTAATGACAACTGCAGTAATAGAACTATTCAACCTCCGGAATAGAATTCTTCACAAGGCTGTGTTCACATGTTCAGCTTTGTAACTGCAAAGAAGTCTGAGGGTATGTGCACACTGCGGAATGGTGACGGAACAGGTTCATTCTTTGGACTGCATAGAATGGAGTCTATGACAAGGGCGGGGACACGTGCGCCCGCCACAGTGTGCCGGCGGGTGCGAGCTGCGGAATGCGCAACAGGTTATCCATCACCATTCCGCAGTGTGCGCGTACCCTTAGTCTTTCCTCTATACATGTCCTCAATTTGGGATCTGATCCTGGATTTCTATTTAATAACTAACAGACTCTGTTAGTAAGCAATGTAAACGCGTTTACTGGGCCTATTCCACGGCCCGACAATCGTTTAGCGAGTGCTGCAAGGACAGCGTTACCGATGTCCTTGCAACCCTTGTTTCATACATTACCTGTCCAGGCACAGGTCTTCCCCTTCTCTACCGGTCCCACGCCGCAGCAGCTTCGGAGCGGCCTGTCTAAACTGACAGACCGCTCAGCCAATCACTGGCCGCGGCGGTCCTGGACAGTGATTGGCTGAGCGGTCTATCAGCTCAGACAGGCCACTCCGAAGCTGCTGCTGCGCGGGACCGGGAGAGAAAGAGAGAACCTGCGCCTGGACGGGCAATGTATGATGTTTTGAAAACTGTTGGTCGCCCGCCGCGCCCACTATTCCATGTAGCGATGTGCGGGTTGCGACCAATGATTTTAGGTTTGAACCTAAATGAACGATCAGCCGATGACACGACCATCAGCTGATCGTTCTCTCTATTCCACGGAGCGATAATCAGCCGATTGGGCCGATTCGGCCGATTATTGCTCCGTGGAATAGGCCCCTTAGGCTCTGTTCACACGGAGCAAAACTGGCGGAATTCCGCTGTGAAATCCCGCCAGCCTCCCTGCCATAATGACAGTCTATGGGAGGCCCATGCGCCTCCTCTCTTCACGTCTCTCTGTGCTAAAGAATGGACATGTCCATTCTTCAGCGCAGAGAGAGGAGGCGTGCGAGCCTCCCATAGACTGTCATTATGGCAGGGAGGCTGTTTTGCTCTGTGTGAACGGAGCCTAAGAGCTCGAATTTTCACATCAAATTGTGTTCATACACCTTTTTTGCCTGCTGGGATATCCACCTGTCCTCTCCGAGAGGTTCAGAGAGTGGGTGTTGTGGAGCGGAAAACTTCATCCATCTTCTGCTCCCTGAACAAGCTCTTTTAAGGGAGTTGTCCGTAGTGAGAAAACGTTTACTATATAGCTGCAGTTATATAGAAAATATTAAAGAGCAAAGATTTTTCATGCCGAATAGCCCCTTTAAACGCACAGTACATTATTGTGGACCATGTATGGTGAAAAAACTGCTGTATGGTGAATAATCAGCTATAGTAAATTAGACCATATTGTGGGCTGCAAATAGCCAAAAATACAGTCCCCCAAAATTAGCTTTTGCTATAACCCAAAAAGTTCAACATGGTAGACAACTTTTAGTGCTTGTTTAATGTTAGATTTTAGCAAAGACTTGATGAAATTAAGGGTACTTCTTACTATGATAACAGAAAAGGTTCAAAAAGAAATTGAAGCAGTTATCGGTTCAGCTGAGCCTCAGTATGAGCACCGCCAGAAAATGCCGTACACGGGCGCTGTTATCAATGAGATCCTGAGATTCTCCAGTGTTGTGCCAACTAACGTGCCACATATGACTGCTCAAGATGTCACCCTGAAGGGCTTCTTCATACCAAAAGTAAGTGTCTTGGTGTAAGGAACTTTCTTTTGTGGTCTTTTAACCATTGGGGGGGGGGTAAGTTGAAGAGGTGATATGAGGGATAAAATCTTACTAAAATAGAGAGAAAAAGAAAAAAACTCCTTTGAAATGTTTGATAAGAGAATCGGGCTGAGGATTGACTCACGCATAGGCCTCAGAAATAAAGGAGCACTTTGTGGATTTTGGGGCTTTCTTTTTATTAGGGCATTTTGTCAGGTTTTACAACATACAGTATTTAAAAAAAAAAAAAAAAAAACTTATAAATTAAAGCCACAATAAATGTTTAAATTTCCTACTTTCCCATTAAACAAAAAAAATAAATAAATAAATAAAATATATATATAGTAGTATTTGAAATTGCACCGTGGTTAGCGTAAGTGAAAATAAAAAGAAAAAATAAACACCAGTATTGCTGATTTTTTTTTGTTTGTTTATTTAATTATGTATCAGAAAAAAAATATACAAAAATTTTTCTTTTACACCAAAATGATACCTATAAAAATTTGAGATCATGATGCAAAAAACATCCCAATCTTTCCTGTAGGTGGAAAAATAAGAGTTAGGCTGGGTTCATACTGCGTTTTTTTTTCATCCGTTTTTGTTTTTTCTTGTTTTTTTCAGAAAATGGATGAAAAGAACAAATGCATTTGTGTGCATCTGTTTTGAACCGTTTTTTCATTGAGTTCCATTATAGAAAAAAAAAGAAAAGCGGATCAAAATGGATCTGTTTTGATTCGTTTTTTTTTGTTTTTGTTTTTTTTATATAACGGAAGTCAATGAAAAAAACAGGTCAAAATGGATGCACACAATTGCAGCCAGTTTTTTTTTTTATCTGTACAAAGAAAAAAAAAAAAAAAAAGCATGAAGAAAAAAAAACGGATTGCAAAAACGCAGTGTGAACCCAGCCTTATAGCGAGGAGGAACATTGCTTCAATTTGTCTTGGACATCTGTGCATCATTGACCTTTGACATGAAGGGGTTAAGAAATGGTTCTAGTGGCGTTTTAACTCATGGGTGTTTGAGGAAGGCTTTTAGCAATAGGCAAAGAAAACAAAATGTAACTTTTTTTCCCCCACAATGGTTTAATGAGGACAGGCACCCCAGTATGTGTTAACGATTTCTTCTGAGTCAGGTAGTATCCCATATGTAACCAAAATCAGCTATTTGGGCACACAACAAGGCTCAGAAGAAATAGGGCACCATCTTGCATTTTTGGCACAGATTTTGTTGGGTTGGCTTTTGGGTGCTGTGCACAATTGCAGTGTTTCTGTGATACCAAACCAGTGAGGATGTTGATGGAGTCGTGTAAGGGTAATTATTTATATATACGCTGTAGTTTTACTGGTGCAATCTTGAATCTTGGGCCATTCAGGTTATTTTGATTTGATTGACTTTTTTCATCTTGTCTCCCGAAAATGCTGTTTATTTTGTTATAGCATTTACCATGCAGTGAAAGTTATATTTATTTTGTTTTTGTTGGTTTTTATGCTTTTCTACTTTTGCACAGCAAAATCACTTAAAACTAATTTATAAGGTTATGAATTATATACTTTCCATGTCAGGAACTGTCCAAAGCATTAAAATACTGTCCAAAGCAGTAAAAAAAAAAAAAAAAAGTGTGCGTGTGTGTGTGTATATATATATTATTTTTTTTTTTTTTTTTTTTTTGGGGGGGGGTTCTTCTGCTTTGGACAGTTCCTGACATAGACATGACAGAGGTGTCACCAGGGAGCACTGTGCCAGACTGGAAAGAATACACCACGTCCTGCAGGACATACAGCAGCTGATAAATATGTGTGGAGACTTACAGACCAATGTTGCTCGTGAGAGCTATTTTGCATATCCTTTCTTTTCAGAATTTTCAGTGGAGCAGCAATGGTCTAAGTCTCCGCACATCTTTATGATGGCTTCTCCTTACCCCTTTGACCCACATCGATAGACCTCTCACTAGCCTGCCTACACCCTGCTCTGCACTAATGAGGGGCAAAAACCCCGAAACTGCTGTCTACGGATGGGAAATCTTTCCTTTTGGAGAGATTGTTTGGCTTGGTATAAAATCCCCAGTCAATGTTCTAAGGCTCCTTGACTGAGCGAGACTTGAAGGGACATCTCTTTGCTCAAGAGGTTTGAGAGCTATTTTGCATATCCTTTCTTCCTATGTCCTATAAAATAGTGTTTTATTAAAGTAGGAAGCAGGACAGTATAAAATGGTACCATTGTCCGGGGCCAAAAAAAATAAAGTAGGGACTCAAAATGACCTAAGATGCTACCCACTAAAAGTTAGAAATGTAATGCCTCATTTAGTATTCTCCCTCCCTTCCTATGTATTTATTAAGTATATGGAATGGGCCTGAAATGCTTTGTAATTAACTTGTCTTCCTTTATTTTAAAATCAGTAGGACCCTATGTTTCAGAAGAAGAACAAAATAGAATATGGGATGGCGACTAATAAAACTAATAGGGAGTTCTGGGGCTCTGGCCATTTAGTGGCCATATATATGTGATGGTCTTGCCTTAAGAACTTTTTTTCAAAAAGAATAATTCATCAATTTACAAATCATTTCAGGGGATTCAGATAATTCCATCCCTGACCTCCGTCCTACGGGACACCAAATACTTCAGCAAGCCCGATGAGTTTTACCCGGAACATTTTCTGGACTCTGATGGAAACTTTGTTAACAATGAGGCCTTTATACCATTTTCTGTTGGTGAGTAACATTGATTCTTTTTAACTATTGACCTACAAATGCAGTCCTTAGCTATACCCTCTTGGATACAATCTTTTGGTCTTATTAGTTAATATCAATCAGTAGCACTATAAAACGTCTCTGTGTATTATCAGAATTGGGTAGACCACTCAACCACTGCTACCAAACTCCATAATGGGACTTTTTGGTCAATTTATACCATCGCCATAGTTTTATTATTTATTATTATTACTTCTTATATCATGCTGCGTATTTAGGTTTTTCTTGTGTCTGCATTATCATACAGCCATACCCCATTGAAAGTTTGCACGTAAGCACTTTTTCTTTCTCTTTTCTGTCTCGCTTATACAGATGCGTCTCTTGTAATTTGGCACTTTGTGGGTCCCCCTTTTGTTTTTTTCTTTGTCACTATTTGTGTGTATTCACTTTTTCACATCACACGTGTGTTGCACTAGCACTTACACTTATCCTCCGCACTGTAGATATTGACTATCTTTGTTTTAATAGATATATATGTGTACATTTTTCTATTTTTGTACATTTGTACATCATATTTCTGTTTTTGATACACTGTCACTCATGAATTTTTATAGGTAATTATGTAATGATATGTTAATTCACTTTGAGGTCTATTGTCTATATAGATTCTCGTCATAAATGTATATGATGACCACTATATATTTATTTTCATCAAATTCATTTTCATCATATTCATTTTTTACATTGTTCGATGGTGGGTGGCTGTATTTATGTATTTTTCTATTTTTTCTGTGTAGCTTTATAATTAATTAATTTATTTATTTATTTATTTATGCAATCCTTATTATACACGTTGATCCATTTCATCTTTTATAAATGAAATTTCCTATTGGCGATATAGGATGTCCTATGGTCTATTCTGCACTAGTGAGCACCTTTCCCTTTAATATGCAGTATTTATCTGTTTTTTGCTGGCAGTGGCAATACCTAGTGAGTTCCACTAGATGGCAACAATGCGTAGGTATACGGTGGCTTTGTCATGACGCCGTGGCACACGTGACGGGTCACGTGATCAATATGTATCACATGACGGGCGTTTTCATTTTCCTTTGAGCGCGCATCACGTGATTGACGCGCTCCACGTGACTTACGGACGTGGCGTTATGACGTCACAGGAGGATGGCGGACAGACGCCGAACCCGGCAACATGTTCTTTTGCCGCTTCTGGGTAATTATAATGATTATTTACACCTGTTGAGGGATAATATGATTGGTTTTCAGTCTGCTGAGTATAGGTATTTATATTGGGGCCTTCTTACTAGACAGCATCCCCCTTTTGAAGAAGGCATAGCCGAAACGTGCGTCGGGGTGGGGGCTGCTGGTGAACTCTTTACCTCACTGCTTACCTAACTTTATTTACACTTACTATGTATGAGATATTAGGATCTAGGTGTATGCATACTTTGATTTAGCAGATAGGATATTGTTCTCATCTGCATTACACCTTTATGAGTTACCACCATCACCCCCTGCTTTTATGTTCGTTGTTGTGTGTTTTTTAACCTCTGTCCAGAAGTGGTTGACTGCTTCATTCCTTTTCTGCTCTTTGTCATTCCATGGGTTTTTAAATTATTTACTCAATAAAGATTTGTTTGTATTGATATCAGTTTGAGGTTCAGTTGTGCTTTGTTGGTGTGCTGTTGAGTAACTAGAACCCTTATTATGTTGGTCTCCTTTACATTATACTCATTTCTCCGCTCAGATGTGAGACAATTATGGTAACTGAGTGAGGGAATACTGCTTAACTAAATTTTGGTGTATACAAACTCCATGATGGACTATTACTCATATGTTTTCTCTGTTCTCCTTTTTGTAGGGAAGAGAAGTTGTATCGGAGAAAACTTGGCTAAAGTTATGCTTTTCCTCTTCTTTACTAAGCTGCTGCAGAACTTCACATTTAAGGCTCTTCCTGGGTCAAAACTGGATCTCACGCCAGCCGTTGGCTTTGTCACACCCCCGCAGAACCATCTGATCTGTGCTATCCCTCGCCATTAGTGGACAACTTGGACATTTTTGAATTCCTTTTGATAACCCATGTACTGTAGTCTCTTACCATACAATATGATTGGTTCTAGACTATGCCAGGTGGAACAGATGACATTGCTGATGCCCGGATCCTCCATGCTAATATATATATATTTACGGCCAATTTAAATCCGGCAAAATGCTAACGTTTGGGTGGGGGAAACATAATAAAGAACATAATAAAGAACTTATACTTACCGGACCCTATGCCTGCACAGCGCTGCTTCACCAGGCTCCCCGAACCTGCCAGGAAAAGGTGGGATTTAGCCCGCTCAGCCAATCAGTTACTGCAGTGGGCTCTCGCCCCAGTCACTGACTGGCTGAGCAGGGCATCTATTAGACGGTCATGACGTTCCTGGAGGGATACTAGGAGCATGCCGGTGGGGGTGTTTGGAGACGGAAGTGGCACTCCGTGGGCACAGGGGCCAGTAAGGTTATGTTCTTTATTATGTTTCCCCCAGCCCGAACTGAATTTTTTTTTTGTCTCCTTCGGACTTCTCCTTTAAACTTAGTAACTGCTGCCAACAATAATTTGCAATGACAAACCTAACAAGATCAAGACAAAGTTTATGAATTGTGTTGATACTAAGGCTCACACGTTCACAAAACATACTGTTTATGCAAAGAACGGGCGTTATTTGCAATTTAAAGAACAAACGTTCTTTTTATACTGCAATGATTTGCACTGAAGTCAATGCAAACAACGGCCGTTGCTTCACACAATGTATTGAACAACGGCCGTCGAGATTTTGAGCATGTCAATTATTTCCGGATGTTGTCCGTAGACTTCAATGCAATTTTGTATTTAAAACAACGGCCATTGTTTGTATGTTGTGTGAACATAGCCTAAATAATATGAAATGTTCAAAAAGTGAGAAAATCTAAAGTTTTTTCTCTGTGGATTTATGTGTTACATGTGGATTTGTTGCAGATTTCACCGTATGAATTGAACGGGGTTTAAATTCACAAGAACGGTTTGACAATCTATGGCACGGTTATATTTCTAGGTGTTTTTTTTTTCTGCTTTTAAAAACTGACATCGCTAGAAAAATTACCCAGCATTGCCTAAGTTTAAAGTTTTGTATGTTCATCAGCTTGTTCCAGGGGTGTCCAGTAGGCCGATCAATGTCCATGTTTTGTTTAAGGGGAACTTTCTTGTTGCTCTACATACCCCAGCATTTACATTGCTTGTTTCATAAATATCTAACTGCCAAACTGGTAGGAGATGGGGATGGGGTCATAAGACTGGTAGGAGATGGGGATGGGGTCATAAGACTGGTAGGAGATGGGGATGGGGTCATAAGACTGGTAGGAGATGGGGATGGGGTCATAAGACTGGTAGGAAATCTCCTGATCTTCACATAGTTGCATAGGTAATACTGAACTGAAAAAAGACACATGTCCATTAAGTTCAACCAAGGAGAGGATAGATACAGGGGAGGAGACAGATGAGGATAGGTTCTATACATACGCATTTATGATATTTTTTTCTAAGAACCTATCTAAGCCAGTTTTGAAGCCCTCCATTGTTTTTGCTGTGACCAGATCCTGTGGTAGACTGTTCCATACATCACTGTTCTCATGGTAAAGAAGGCTTGTCGTCTCCGGAGATTGAACCTTATTTTCCCCAGGCGGAGGCAGTGCCCCCTTGTCTTTTTTTTTTTTTCTTTTCGGGGGGGGGGGGGGTTACCTGGAACATCATTTCCTCATATCTCTTGTAGGGGCCATTTATATATTTAAATAAATGAATGATATCTCCCCTTAAACGTCTCTTCTCCACACTAAACAAATTTAATTCTTTTAATCTCTCCTCATAACTAAGATGCTCCATTCCCCTTATGAGTTTAGTTACCCGTCTTTGTACCCTCTCCAGCTCTAGAACGTCCTTTTTATGAATCGGGTTACAAAACTGGACGGCATACTCCAGATGAGGCCGCACCAAAGCTTTATAAAGCGGTAATATTATATCCCTGCCCTGAGAGTCCAGGCCTGTTTTAATGCATGACAATATCCTGCTGGCCTTAGAAGCAGCTGACTGACATTGTGTACTGTTCTTTAGTCTGTTATCTACAAGTATAACCAGATCCTTCTCCATCAGCGACTCTCCCAGAGTAACTCCCCCTAGGACATATGATGCATGCGGGTTACAATCAAGCTGCCTCAGTCTTCTCTCCACTAATAGGAAACAGGCCTTTAGTCTATATGAGCTGAGATTAGTTCAGAACAGTATAGTGGAGATGTATGGACTGCTTCTATTTTTTCTTCTAGACTGCAAAGCTATGCAGTTCTAAGTTCACCAGAGGTGCAACTACGCCAGAGGAAAACCTGCTGTCCATGCTGAGGGAGTCATCATTCTCAAAGTTCTGAGAAAGCCGTGGTGTTGGTGAAGTTTTTTTTTCCCAATTGACACTATTTTTACTCCACACATGGTGATTTCATTATTTCTGACGTGCATACATAATTATTGATTACTTTTTTTGGCACTATTTAGCTTAGTGAGTTTTCCATGTGGTGCAATAAGGTCTATGTGTTATGGGTCATCCTGTCTTGGACACAAGCAGGATACAGGTAGTGATGTTTTTAAATGTTTTGTTTTTTTGCAGTTGATGATCTTATGGAGGAGGCTTGTCTCCCATGCTCTGCTCTTTTGACCATTTTGTAATAGTAGATATTTGTCAATAAAGTTATTTTTTAATGTGCAGCCTGTTGTGATGCTGTTTTTTTTTTCTTTGATATCGTTCTCAAAGTAAAGTCTTCAGTCATTTCCTGCATTCTGCAGTGTTCAATTCTAGCCAGTGGTTGGAGAAGTTGCTCTTTTTGCCCATGTGTTCTGCTGCTTTTGCTGAGCTCTCTTGACCAAATATTGAAAGTCAGATCTTTCTGGTAACACACTAGGGCCAGATACTACTGAATGTGCTGCTCTGCATACTGATCCCAGTTTGACAGATCTAATACTGTGAGTGCAGTAAGTTTGCTAGGACTCTCTCCAGCAGAGTCCAGTTCTGTATGGACATTCCCCCTCATAGTAGTCCGCCATTTCACTTCTATCTAAACCTCAATACAAATAACCCCAAGTCTGATATATTATCTCAAGTATTCTTACGTCTTCCAAAACTCATTCCTGTGCTAAACAGTGCAACTGTATATTCATGAAGGGAAATTACTATAACTAACAGTCTGCCTCCCAAACTATTTTCACTTGTCACTAACGTTCTTTCTCATCATAAAGTTGTTATTGTATGCTGTATCTTCACCTTTAAGAACTTCCAAGTAAAGTTTACTGTTCCCAAATTACTCCTGGAATCCTTGTGTTTAAGTCTTGCACAATCACACTGTAATAAGGGGTAATATCGGTAATTTACAGAGTGTGTGAAGACTGAGGGAAGAGCTAAAGTACCATTTAAGCCCTGTGACTAGTGTTGCAGCAGTACCACAATACCCCTAGCTCCTGCTAATACCATCTGGCAGCCCCCTGGTCACCATTGCACCAGTACTAGGAAGATATATTTTCTGCATGGGAGGCATCGTTACTGTGTGGAAGTAACCAAGTTGGCTCTACTGATCAGGGAAAGTCTAGAATACTGAGCTGAGATAAAGGTATTGAGCTTTTTTCCCAGTTAATATATTGTTGTATAAAGACTAGAGATGAGTGAACTGGGTTCGAGTTCGAGTCGATCCGAACCAGAACGTTTGGTGTTTGATTAGCTGGGGCTGCTGAACTTGGATAAAGCTCTAAGGTTGTCTGGAAAACATGGATACAGCCAATGACTATATCCATGTTTTCCACGTTCCAAGTTCAGTAGCCACCGCTAATCAAATGCCGAAAGTTCGGGTTCGGATCGACCCGAGCATGCTCCAGGTTCGCTCATCTCTAATAAAGACATATTAGATGTAAAAGATAGGAGCATTCTAGCTCTTGAATCCTTAAAACTACTTATTTATTAAGTCACAACATCCATTAAAATTTACAATATCTAGGTGGATTCTTGTCATTGCTAGACGCATCTCGGCTGATTGATAGCCTATTGTATGTACTAGAACTTTTTACATGTCTTGGCCAGGACTACACAAACCATCCCTAGATTGTTCCTGTGACCCTGGTGCTAATCAGCCATTGTCCACACATATTACTTTTTTTTGGACAGGTCAGAAGTGAGGGATTAGTTGCTTGTTTATTGGCTGATCAATGGCCCTATTACACAGAAAACCAGCCAATGTTATGGGACCTTTAGACCCAAAACTGCTTGGCACTATTCCTGCTCCGGTGTAGAGCTCTGTCCTGTAGATCTCCTCAAGATTAAAAGGGATTGTGATTGAGCAAAAAAAGGAGAAAGTTGCACAGTACATGGGGAGAAGTTGTACAAGATCCCAATCATCCTAGGACCTTACTGGTCTTAAAGGGAATCTGTCTCCTCCAGGGCCCTACCTGAGGTGCTGACAGTGTGCTGTAGCTGGCAATTCCCTAGTGAGCACGGTGACTCTTGGTAATTTTCCGTGCAGTGGATTATGCACAAGCTCACGTCTCCTACTGTACTGAAGATGCAAAGAGGCGTTGTTTGTGCCACACTCTGGAACGCCTCTCCACTCCCTCCTCCCTCTTCTTCATGAAGAATCAAAGCTGCCCGGCCTCCTGCTCACTCAGCTGTCAGCCAGTGTCTTTGATTGCAGATCAGTCCTCTGTAGCCAGTTGATGTCTAAAAGAAACACTCAACACACTGAATTTCAAATGTGTTGGAGCTGTGGTCTAGGGGTAACTCATCTGTCTAGAGACCTGCCAGCAATTCATTCTCTGGTTCAAATTCCCTGGTTGAAATGAAATAGAGGTATTTATTTATTTTCTTCTCATTATTGTGTAATTTTTAAGCCGATGTTCACACACAGTATTTTTGCTCAGTATTTTGGTATTTTGCACCTAACTAGAAGTCCCCCTGGGTTTAGGGTTATTCCCCTGGGTGACTTCTATTATAACTAGATTGATCTTTCAGTGAGTGTTATGCAGTACAAATATACTGCATAGATCAATGAGATCGGCAATCTATGGCTCTGGCCTGATGCAGGCAGAAACAATACATTGCCGAGCCGGGATCAGTGACGTTACGGCACAGACCCCCGGCTGGACAAGATGAAGGACCACTCCTCCGCGATCGCGTCATGGGGGTTGATCCCCATGATGTTTTTGATCTTTCCAAAATGCCTACTATATGCAGTTACAAAAAGGCTTTTTCTATCTATTTATGAAGCTCTATGTTGGGCTTAAAGTGTCATTGTCATGAAAAGTTTTTTGCAGAAATCAATAGTACAGGCGATTTTAAGAAACTTTCTAATTGGGTTTATTAGCCAAAAAATGCATTTTTATAATGAAAAGCAGTTTGAAGCTCTCCCCCTGTCTTCATTGTTCTCTATGGACAGGGGAGCGATGAGGCACCAAAACAGGACAACAAAGAGTTAATTTACAGCTATATCACCAGGCTCTCTCCTCTGACATCAGCACTGACCTCTCTGACCTCTGAATAGGGGCTTCCAGCTGTGGTGTAATCCTTTGTTCCCTGCTCTCTGCTGCCGACTAATCCCCCTCCTTTCTCCTCCCCCCTCCCCTCTCGATAGCACAGACAGGATCCAACTGATGTAAAACAGTCAAGATTTCCTGATTCTGAGCAGTGGTTGACAGAAAGGAGAGGAGGGGGGACCTGTGAAAAGTCTTTTTAAATGCAGAGTATGGCATATATAAATGCCTAATAAATCCAATTACAAAGTTTCTTAAAATCACCTGGACTATTGATTTTTGCAAAAAAATTTTAACGACTCTTTAAAGGGGCATTCTCGTCTGTTGGACGTTCAACATGGAAAACTCTATTGTGTACTTTTGATAAGGAGAAAACTGGGTGTCACAGGTTCATAGACATAAGGATAATGAACTATTTTTTATTTTAAACCCCAATGCTAAGCCTTCAGACAGATAACAACTGTTGGCAGTCTTTTGTACCATTGGAAGTAAATTTCCTATAACTGGACTCATGATCCATTGCCTTATACAAACCCACGATCAGGAAAATAACCATGCCACCCTTGTTCGTATTGTGTATGACTAGGTCTTTTGCCTCTATCTTTCGGGCTCTTGCCTCTAAAAAAAAAAGGAAAGCTTCCATTAATTACGAGAAATTGCACAGATCTCATGCTTTCGCGGGGCTAAGGTTATGCCAATGATGGGGTTGAAATCCAGCTTTGCCCCGAGTGGAGATTTAAAGGTGAAGTTCTGCAGCAGCTTTGTAAAGAAGATAAAAAGTTCCATTTTAGCCAAGTTCTCTCCAGCACAACTTCTCCTGCCTACAATAAGGAGAATAAAGAAAACCTATCAGTATGAGTCTGTCATGGCCTCTGGGGGAAAGAGGCCCTCCAATTGGTTGCAGAGTTCAGTATCTTTACTCACCTGCAGAAAATGGTATAAAGGCTTCACTTCTGACAAAATTTCCTTCAGAATCCAGAAAATGTTGAGGGTAAAACTCGTTGGGTTTCTGAAAGTATTTGGGGTCTCGTAGGACAGATGTCAGGGATCCAACAATGTGAGTCCCCTGCAAAGATTCAAACATTATTTTCTGTGGTGAGATCCACCAAAGAGTGGTTAGCCTTGAAGGCATGACCATAGATAATATCTGGGCACTATATGGGTAAATGGTTAAGGGTTCAGAAATAGAGATGAGCGAACCTCGAGCATGCTCGAGTCCATCCAAACCCCATTGTTCGGCATTTGATTAGCGGTGGCTGCTGAGGTTGGATAAAGCCCTAAGGCTATGTGGAAAACATGAATATAGTCATTGGCTGTATCCATGTTTTCCAGACAACCTTTATCCAACTTCAGCAGCCACCGCTAATCAAATTCCGAACGATCGGGTTCGGATGGATTTGAGCATGCTCGAGGTTTACTTATCTCTTTTCAGAAATAGTAAAGCCATTCACTACATCTATTAATATTTGCCCACTTCCATTGATTGAAACATGACCACAGTCTTTCAGAGACAGAGCAGCCCTTTATAACTTGAGAGTGAGGCCTGAATAAGTGACTATCTTCAATAGGTTATATGGACCTCTAATCACCCTCACATTTTTTTTTTAAGACAGATAAGGCAATGTGTTTTTTTACTGCTTACTTTTGGTATGAAGAAGCCCTTTAGGATGACATCTTGAGTCGTCTCACGTGCGACAAATGGTGTAATATCTGAGAATCGTTGAATCTCATGGACAACAGCATCAGTGTATGGCATGTGTTGGCGGTGCACCAACTGGGGCTCGGCTGAACCGATGACCTTTTCAATTTCTTTTTGAACTTTTTCTGTTATTAAAGTAAGAATTATCCTTAACGAGAGAATGTTTTTTCTTGTTTTCCAATACCTGTCAGTTTTAGTGTAGGGAACACTTCAATTCTACTGCAGCTTTCCCCCCTATTCCTCTATATATCGAGCAGAGATTATAGTGATCTACTGCTGGCTGGAGATTGTATCACTAATAAAAAGTGATCTATCTACAGAGAAATTTTGGGAGGACACAGATCTTGTTCCCCTCATGCTCTTCCTCTCCATTATTAGAATCCAGAAATCCAAATTCAGAAAGGAAATCTGCTGTATTTGACCATTAGTACTAAGAACAATGCCCATACTATGTTCAGTATCTGATGCATATGGGATTGGGGAGTCCCATGCAATTCTGTATGACCTAACTGCCCCTATAACAACCTTATAATCTGCCCTTAAATGTAATGCAACATAAAATGTGCAAGATCCTCAGTACTGGACTTATACCATCACATAGTAAATGTCCACCCTGGAACTACATCTTTTAAGCACCACTATAGTAGAGCTATTTTATAATATTTTGCAGCTTTATAGATTTTTCTGATTTAAAATGTGTATATTAAGCAATAAACCATAGAAATATCTCCTTACCTTGAACGTCAGGATACTTCATCATTAATAGAATTCCCCATCTCAGGGTGGTAGAAGTCGTCTCCATTCCAGCACTGAATAAGTCGGTCACAAGAGTTGTGAGGTTTCCATCATGAAAATATAATTCTGGGTTTGGTTTTTCCTAAAATGTGCAAAATATAAAATTTTATCTATAAAGGAACACAAATGAAGGCACACATAAGGTAGCATAGAACAAGAACAACATAGAACAAGTAGCTTGAAGCAAAGATCTCAACTTTTTATCGTCATGTCACTTTTAGGGCCAAAATTATATGTTGATTATTTGTTTTTGTTTTTTTTGTTTTTTTTATTATTATTTATTTATACAGAGCTTCAAATCTTCTTCATAGACACAGAATGAATAGATAGCATATAGGCTGCCTGAAGCCACCATTAGGGGGAGCTTACTGTAGGCTGTGCTAATTTTGAGTTTAATGTAAAACTGATAAGCAATAAGCAATTAGGTTCCCCCTAGAGGTGGCTGTAGGTAGCCAGGATTTTATCTTTTAAAAATAGCCTTAAGGCCCTATCACATGAAACGATTATTGGCCGTATTCGTCCAATATCGGCCGTTACAGCTAATTGTCATCTCGTGTAATAGAAGACAACAATCAGCCGGCATGAATGGTGTCGGCTGATAAATTGTCTGTCATTTGGACTATGATAGCGGCGATCTGCTGCCTTTGTTCCATGGAAAAGGACATTGACCGCTGCTGTCTTCTATGGGCTGCCCAGACGATCTAGCGATCACCTGCGCAGCACGACCCCTAACCCCCCCCCCCCCCCCCCCGCAGCTCCCGACACTTACCTGCTCACTCCCGATGCGTATCAAAGCGCCGGCAGCGAACATGGAACGAGGAGCAAATGAGCGCTGACGGTGCTCGTTTGCTCCTCTCCATCGCCCTGTGTGATAGGGGCATTAATCACATGAATAGTTTGCATCCACGGCTTGGTTAAAACGTAGAAAATTTATTTGAACATCACAAAAAACAAAACAAATAAATAAAAAACACGCCGACGCGTTGCTGGGTCAAAACCCCTTAATCATGGCTAGTGAATCACTGTAGTTTACATGCTTATATACCTGTAGGATGTGATGTCCTGCTCTAGACAGTGCACTCCCCTTGGAGGGTGGGGAACACCTCACCTGAGAAGAGGTCACATGACTACTCACAAATGAGTTTGTTGCAAACATAGTATCACAATAAAAAAAAAAAAAAAAAAAACTTAATTGCTTCTAATGATAAACATCAAATGAATAACAAAAATTTGTTTCAATAAATATAATATAGATCTGATTTGTAATTTAATCCTTTCGGATGTCTTGTACTCAGGTTTAAAATCCACAGAGCCTCCCTTTTTCGTAGCAAATGAGTCCAATCGCCCCCCGCCTAGGTTTGTTAACTCTTTCTATGGCTGAGATCTGCAGGCCTTTTAAATCTCGCCCATGGCTTTCTACATAGTGTTTCGAAAAACCTGAAAGTGAGTGATAGTTGTTGGAGGTTATTGCTGTGCGTATGTCTGTGAGATGTTCGCCAATGCGTACTTTTAGTTTTCTTATGCTCGATCCCACATATTGCAAATTACACACAGTGCAGTGAACAACATACACTGTGCGTGTAGAGTTGCAATTTATGAAGGATCGAATCCCAAAGCTGCGGCCTGTGGCACATGACACAACAGAAGTTTGTTTGACAGTGTACACACATGTGCCGCAGTGTGGCACCGCACAGCGGAAAAAACCTTTTGTATTCAGCCAGTTCTGGACATTGGTATCCTTTGCAGCAATGTCACTAGGTGACAAGAGATTGTCTAAAGTTCATCCTCTGCGTGCTACATATCTAATGCCATTGTTAAGGACCTGTTCACACTTAGAATCAGCAAATAACAGTGGAATGTATTTATTTATAATGCTGCGTATTTCTTTGAACTGTGGGCTGTAGTTGGTGGAAAAGGTTATAGATTTAGAGGTGGATTGTGTATTGGGGGGTCCGTCTAGTGCCCTATCTTGTAGGTGATGAGATCTGTTATTTTTGTTCGGCTATATTTCTAGCTCTTATTATAACATGTGGTTTATAGCCCCTCGCTAAAAGTCTATCCTGTAGACTCTTGGCTTCCCGTAGATAAGTCTCGTTATCAGAACAATTCCGAATTAAACGAATATATTCCCCAATGGGAAGGTTCCTCGTTGTATGAGGGGGATGGCTACTTTTGGCGTGCAAGACGCCGTTGCCCGCCGTAGGTTTACGGTATAGGCTAGTGCTGATTTTACCATCCTTAAACTGTAAAGAAACATCCAGGAAGGCTATAGAGTTGGGGTTAAATTCTGATGTAAAGCGGAGATTCATGGTGTTGCCATTAAGGTACTGTACAAAATTCTGTGCTTCCTCCTGTGACCCCTGCCATATTAGGAGGAGGTCATCTATATAACGCCCATACCAAAAAATAAAACCTAAGTAGGGGTTATGAGCGCTATACAGAATGACCTCCTCCCAATAGGCCATGTAAATATTAGCTAAAGATGGCGAAAAGCTAGCGCCCATAGGGCAGCCTAAGATCTGGAGAAAGAAAATACCGGAAAACTGAAAAAAATTGTTAGTCAGCAAAAAACGTGTAACTAATAGAATGTAGTCTGATAAATTTTTACTATAGTTACTGTATTTACCTAAATGATAGGCTAAAGCATTGATGGCCATGTCGGGGGGTATGTTAGAATACAATGCGACAACGTCGCATGACAACCAGGACACATTTTTCATAGGTGGTAATTTTTCTATGCTGGCTAACAAACTCTTGCTGTCCCTTATGTATCCCATAGTTCTGGTGGCCAATGGCTGGAGCAAATCATCCAGCCATAAGCAAAGCCTCTCCAAGAGAGAGCCTATACCAGAAACTATGGGGCGTAAGGGTGGGGGAAACTGGTTTTTGTGGGAAAAGCATGAAAAATAGGGATTATTGGGTGGGGGTGGGGGGCAGAAAATATTGTTTTTGTTTTTCATTTATTACCCCCAGCTCTACTCCAGTGTCCAAAATGTCAGTCAGTTTAAACCGCACTGTGTCAGTCGGATCAGACAGAAGGCGTTTATATGTCGTAGTATCATCCAAGATTTTAAAAACTTCTCTAGTGTACAATGCTTTATCCAGTACAACGACAGAACCGCCTTGTCTGAGCGACGGACAACTAGCTGAGAATTGTTAGTCAGTTCTTTTAGAGCTAATCTTTCTGATCTTGTCAGGTTATCCCTCTTATATGCTGTCTCTGACCTGTTACTCAGCTCAGTTAGGGCTTCCTCCACCTTGTGTTGGAAGATATCCATACCTGCTGTTCTAGACTGAGTCGGGTAATAGGTCGGATTGGGAATAGTGAATCGTTCTCCAGTTTGAATGACCGATTTTCTGCATTCACTGAAGTGGACTGCAGGTCTAGTAGGGTCTGTACACCAGATTGCTCCGCAAATGTCAGGTGCAAAGGGGTGACACCTAAACCTGCAGCATTGAGATCAGGTCTCTGATCTTTTGGAAGCTGTGTATCAGATTCCAGTTCTCTGTTATTGATGTTAGATTGTTCTACAAAAAAATGTCTCTTTACAGTAATCGACCGTACAAACTTATTCACATCCTGAATAGTGTTATACAAGTTGAATGTTTTACTAGGCACAAATGACAGACCCAATGATAATAAATATAACTGTTCTTGTGACAGATAACATGCAGACAGGTTAATTACATCCAGAGTGGAAGAGTTTTATATCTCCTCCTCCTGGTTGTCATGCGACATTGTCGCATTGTATTCTAACATACCCCACGACATGGCAATCAATGCTTTAGCCTATTATTTAGGTAAATACAGTAACTATAGTAAAAATTTATCAGACTACATTCTATTAGTTACACGTTTTTTGCTGACTAACAATCTTTTTCAGTTTTCCGGTATTTTCTATCTCCAGATCTTAGGCTGCCCTATGGGCGTTAGCTTTTCGCCATCTTTAGCTAATATTTACATGGCCTATTGGGAGGAGGTCATTCTGTATAGCGCTCATAACCCCTACTTAGGTTTTATTTTTTGGTATGGGCGTTATATAGATGACCTCCTCCTAATATGGCAGGGGTCACAGGAGGAAGCACAGAATTTTGTACAGTACCTTAATGGCAACACCATGAATCTCCGCTTTACATCAGAATTTAACCCCAACTCTATAGCCTTCCTGGATGTTTCTTTACAGTTTAAGGATGGTAAAATCAGCACTAGCCTATACCGTAAACCTACGGCGGGCAACGGCGTCTTGCACGCCAAAAGTAGCCATCCCCCTCATACAACGAGGAACCTTCCCATTGGGGAATATATTCGTTTAATTCTGAATTGTTCTGATAACGAGACTTATCTACGGGAAGCCAAGAGTCTACAGGATAGACTTTTAGCGAGGGGCTATAAACCACATGTTATAATAAGAGCTAGAAATATAGCCGAACAAAAAAACAGATCTCATCACCTACAAGATAGGGCACTAGACGGACCCCCCAATACACAATCCACCTCTAAATCTATAACCTTTTCCACCAACTACAGCCCACAGTTCAAAGAAATACGCAGCATTATAAATAAATACATTCCACTGTTATTTGCTGATTCTAAGTGTGAACAGGTCCTTAACAATGGCATTAGATATGTAGCACGCAGAGGATGAACTTTAGGCAATCTCTTGTCACCTAGTGACATTGCTGTAAAGGATACCAATGTCCAGAACTGGCTGAATATAAAAGGTTTTTTTCCGCTGTGCGGTGCCACACTGCGGCACATGTGTGTACACTGTCAAACAAACTTCTGTTGTGTCATGTGCCACAGGCCGCAGCTTTGGGATTCGATCCTTCAGAAATTGCAACTCTACACGCACAGTGTATGTTGTTCACTGCACTGTGTGTAATTTGCAATATGTGGGATCGAGCATAAGAAAACTAAAAGTACGCATTGGCGAACATCTCACAGACATACGCACAGCAATAACCTCCAACAACTATCACTCACTTTTAGGTTTTTCGAAACACTATGTAGAAAGCCATGGGGGAGATTTAAAAGGCCTGCAGATCTCAGCCATAGAAAGAGTTAACAAACCCAGGCGGGGGGCGATTGGACTCATTTGCTACGAAAAAGGGAGGCTCTGTGGATTTTAAACCTGAGTACAAGATATCCAAAAGGATTAAATTACAAATCAGATCTATATTATATTTATTGAAACAAATTTTTTGTTATTCATGTGATGTTTATCATTAGAAGCAATTAAGTTTTTTTTTTTTTTTATTGTGATACTATGTTTGCAACAAACTCATTTGTGAGTAGTCATGTGACCTCCTCTCAGGTGAGGTGTTCCCCACCCTCCAAGGGGAGTGCACTGTCTAGAGCAGGACATCACATCCTACAGGTATATAAGCATGTAAACTACAGTGATACACTAGCCATGATTAAGGGGTTTTGACCCAGCAACGCGTCGGCGTGTTTTTTATTTATTTGTTTTGTTTTGTTTTTTGTGATGTTCAAATAAATTTTCTACGTTTTAACCAAGCCGTGGATGGAACCTATTCATGTGATTAGAATCTTCGGGTTGCGGCCCGCAATACTGCCATCACGAGCTTCACACTAAAGAGGTCCACACACACCTGCAATTATTACGGCCAAGGAAGGGTGAACTGACATTTTTATTCCTATTGCTGTTGATAGGGGCATTACCCAGACCCAGAGTGTGGATGGGGCTTGTTCTGCTCATTTGCAATCATTTATCGTTAGTCATTCATCGTTAAAAATCGCTTAGTCTAATAGGACCCTTACTCTTCTGTGACCAAGAAGATTAACCCTCTCCATCCTGACCAAACAACCATTGTCTGCTATCACTTTACCTCTTTCTGTTTGACCAGAAAACAATCTATAAGATTCCTCTGGTCATTGACATCCAGTTGATCCCTTTGTTTTGTGAAGACCTCTCTAACAAATGAATTGAATTCATCAATGGTCGGTCGAAGGGTTTTGTGACTTCCTGGAATCCAGCGCATCAGGGATGGAAATGCGTTGTACAGCTGTGGAGGTAAAGGTATTACTTATATATGTGTATGATATGGGAAACATATCAGTGTTACTGATAGAAGGTCTGGGAGGCAGGAACATTGCATCCATTATAAAAAATTAAATAGCTCAATAGGGAGACCCAGTGTGACAATAATATAAAATCATGGGAAAGCTACAACTGACAAAAATTTCAACTTCGGAACAGGTAATTCCCCTTTAAATCCCATCCCTTATGTCTGGTTTTAAAAGTGAGACAATGGCTCACTGTAACACTGCCCAGCGGCACCCAACATCGTTCCAAGTCTCACTACTTATATCGTCCCACTTCTGTCTGTGCTGCCAATGCCGCTCATTGCTTCAGGCTCGGTTCTGCCCGCTCCTCCGTTGCACTTAACTTTCGGTCAGAGGCAGCGGTTATCCATCAGTCACCTTTCTCCTCCTGGCCTGTTCTCTATGCTTATAGTACCATTGAAGTTCCTGCTCTGACCTCTAGGGTGTGCACACTAATACTCCTTAATTTTAAAAGTCATTGTGCTCCTAATTATTTTTCCTTCACCTATCGGTTCCTCCTATTTAAAGCTGCTCTGTCTGTTTTTGATGCCAAAGGGTTATTGCCTCTTTGTGTTGCTGAGTGAAAGTCTTTTTCTAGGTAAAGTTGTGTTCCTGTGTCTGCTATTCTGTGAGTCCTGGTCCTTGCCTGTTTCTTGGATTGCTCATGCCTGCTTGACTCCTTCTGTATCAGTTACCTCTCCAGTTGCTAAGCCAGACTGTCTGATCCGCATCTGAAGCCACCTGCCCTGTTCCTGTGCCTTATTGGGTATGCCAATGTTTCATGGTACTGGTACTGTGCTAATCCTCCTGAAGATGACCCGGCTTACTGACTACACACATTTTGCCTACTTTCTGGGACCTCACACCTGCGCTTTGTGATTCTTAGGATGAGTCACTACCCACATTTGGACCACACGTAAGGTGCAGCCTGGTGTCCTCTAGCCACAAAAGTCCAGCTTCCCCATCCTAGAATGAAATAAAGGGTGAAGATTTAGTCGGCACCTCCTGGTGTGGCTCAAAGTTAAACCAGTTTGGCAGCACAGTGGGTCGACATGCTCATCCACATCACTGCGTTTCTTTGGCTGGCTGTGTAAGTGGTAACATGGCCATGATGACAAAATGTCAAGTAACATGTCAAGTTCATCAACATAATGGTGGGACCCTTTTTCTCCCTCCCTGGGCATACTTTCTGAACTCACAGTGACACGAAATATCCTTACCATATCAGTCTTCATCTTCTTGTCGTAGACATCATCTCCTCAAGCATTCCACAATATATTATATAGTAAAAATAAAACGCCCTTAAAAAATACAACTGATCCCACAAAAAACAAGCTCCCAAAAGATGAAAGAAATTCAATTAAATCTTCAACCTGAAAGCATACCTTATCTGGTATGGTTACATTAACCCTTCAGATGGAAATTTGGGGGTATTCTCTACCACTACTAAGCTTCTATTTTACTTCAACTTGACTTCAGTCTCCTGTCCATCATTATATACTTAAACACTAAAGCACTCCACCTTCATCAGCCTGGAAACACTACATGGGGTGTGCCTCAAAGGAACAACTATCATCATCATCCCAAATATAACCGTCTCATCGATGTCAGCCCAACGAGTTCAGGTGGTTTTTCGGAGAAGTTCTCTACTACTCTGAATGAGAGGGGACTACTACCTCCATCTCCCTACTACTCCACACTCAAACTCCCCCTCAACATGAAAATGAGAGACTGGGAATGTTCTAGTGTCAGGCAGCGGCTATAGTCCCTTTACTTTTCCTTACCACAGCCAACAATGAAATCATTGTAAGAACTTACCAAAGCCATGGGACTACCACCAATCCTGATAATATCCCTTATTATGGTCAGAAGTCTCTGAAGTTTCGGATCGTTGTAGTCGAAGCGATGGCCAAGTAATATAGACACAATGATATTACCGACAGCAGCGTTCATTATCATGTTGTTGTCAAAGGGTTCACCTAAAGAAGGAATTGAACATAAAGTAAAACGGTATTCAGAAAGATAAAGGCTATATTGAATATAATTCCTGTACAAAGTAAGCAGGATTATAGTTAGAGATGAGCGAACTGAACTTCCCGAAGCAAGATTTGTTCTGAACTTTGCCAAAAATTTGGTTTGATACTAAACCGAATTTTTTGGAAAGTTTGTAAAGATGGCAGCTGTACATTGTACATTACGTTACATTATATCAAAAGTGCAAGTGCAAGGGATTATCCATAATCTCCCTACGATGTCACGAATCCTCCTTCAGTATATATGCAAGTATGTGCCATCAGCCCGCCATTCAGCTCTTGATCAGTGAACCAAGCACATACATCGTAAAGAAAAAGATGGCTGGAGACAGGGTTATAGAAGACTTATTAGGTGTCAGGGAGAAGATAGAGGCAGTATTGTAACAACGTGAGTCGTGAATCTGCTGTACCACCACTAGCGATGACGTAAGCTGCACCAGGGAGCAGAGTTTAAGGGGCCACTGGTCCTCACCAGTGCCCACTGCAAGGCGGATGGCCAGGTTGCTACCCCAGGTTGAGGACCTGACGAAACGCTGGTGTAGCGTGAAAACGTTCATCTAGGAATGCACCTGCCTGTCTCCATCTTCTCCCTTCCATGCCTAGTCTGCAGTGACCTCAGTAAATACTTGTTTCGGCCAATATGTGGTGAGTGCCGCTTCTGCACCTTTCAGTATCTATTATAGTAGTTATATTCCTGTACATAGGAGCAGTATTATAGTACAGTGGTCCCTCAACATATGATACTAATTGGTTCCAGGACAACTATTGTATGTTAAAAATATTGTATGTTGAGACCAACATTTTATGGAAAACTGGCCCAGGTAAAGAACAGCACAGGACATGTAGTATCACACTATACTCAGAGAATCACTACTAGACAGCCAACCAGTGCAGGCATTTCACTAATTCTGGGGTTTTACCAGTAAAATGGCCACTATCATTGGTTGATCATCTAGTTATTGCCGCAGATCCTGACTGTCTGTAGCATTGTATGTTGAGTCTGGTCTCAAGTCACGATGGTCCAGAAAGGACCATTGTATGTTGAAAGTATTGTATCTTGAGGTCATTGTAAGTTGAGGGATCACTGTAATTATATTCTTGTACATAGGGTGCAATATTACATTAGTTACATTCTCATTCTCAAACTCCTTCTGGCAGATCATTCCAATTACCTTACCCTATAAATTAGTCCTGCCATCTGGTCATGATTGTATTGGTCATCATTATACACACATGGGGGACATTTATAAGTCCGGCGTCTCCTGCGCAGGACTTAAAAAATTTTCCGCAGCTCCGACAGTACGGAGATTTATGTAGAGGCGGACTGCCTCTACATAAATCCCGTGCGCGCGGCAGGAAACCTACGCCAGCTCAGAGCTGGAGTAGGTTTCCTGCTTATTTTTACGCCAAAAGAATGATAAATGAAGCGGACCTTGAGTCCGCGCCCCCTCCCCGCCCACTCCACACCCCCTCCCCGCCCCCCTGGCCTACCTTGAGTCCGCGCCCCCTCCCCGCCCACTCCACACCCCCTCCCCGCCCCCCTGGCCTACCGGTCGGAAATGGGCCCGATAATTTATTTGCAAAATGGCCATTTGCGAATAAATTTATTCAAATCGGGCCCATTTCAGACAAAAAAATACACATTTTCACGTTGATCATCCCCCCCCATAATCTACAGTATAATAAGATTGTTTTACCTTTGTAGGATTTGATTGTCTCCACTAATCTATTGGATTCCTCATTGATCTTGTCTTCTAAGGTTCTCTTCCCCATCCCGAAATCTCGTAACGTAGAGAGAGTGAACCGTCTCATGGCTTTCGAATTATGTCCTCTGGAGAAAATAAGACCTGGAGATCAAATATAATGAATAAACTATTTTTCATCATCTCATTAATCTGTATCATATACCTTTAGGGGTCACGATGAGATATATGGTGACTCTATAATAGCTGTTATTGCTTGGAGTATTTTAATTTTATTCTGATATACTTCTATTTCTCCTCTATTCTAAAGGGGCCCTGATTGTTGTTGAATGAAGCGGTGGGTTTACACTTACCTCACTACTCTACTCATTCTCTGTGAAGCTGCTAGAGATTAGTTTAAGTTGCTATGAACTGATCTGCAGAATGGAGTTTACATGTCAGTTTTTCTGCATGGTGAACTAAAAAACGTTTAGAATGAGAGGAGTAAAAAAAAAAAAATTAAAGCAATAAAGTGAGAACAAATGCATTAGGAAGGGTTTGAAGATACATCAGATTTACACTGGTTCATGATGTGTGATCAGTATGCCACATTGTTAAGACACTAGTTAAAGGGGTACTCCGGCAAATGTCCCCCCCCCTTTCAGTTCTTTCTTTTTTTTCATGCTGCTTTCTACATTATTTTCAGTACTTATCAGCTGCTGTATGTCCTGTTGGTTAGAAGTGGTGGGTTATTTTTAACGTGACACAGTGCTTTCTGCTGCCACCTCTGTCCATGTCAGGAACTGTCCAGAGCAGTAGCAAATCCCCATATAAAACACTCGCCTGCTCTGGACAGTTCCTGTCTCAGACAGAGGTGGCAGCAGAGAACACTGTGTGAGATTGAAAAGAATACACCACTTCCTGCAGGACATACAGCAGCTGATATGTACTGGATGTCTTGATATTTTTGAATTGAAGTAAAATACAAATCTATATAACTTTCTGAAACCAGTTGATTTGAAAGAAATAGATTTTTGCAGGGGCACTCCTTTAAATCTCATTCATGCAATGCTCGTTTACCTCTTGTAAAGCGAAGTGACATCTAAAAAGTGTGTAAATTATACATGTAGTACACAGTATGTATGCCACACTTAGCAAATTGAGGCAAAAAAAAAAAAAACACTTTAAGTGCTGATACCCCAAACCGACGCCCCCAGGAGCAGGGATGGGTAAGTGTTGGACTGTGTTCTCACATTTTGTTTAAAGGGAAACTATCAGCTGCAATTCCGGTTTCAAACAACTGACACTGTTTGCATAGTTGCCAACTATTGAAGATTTTTTCCAGGGACTCTTTAGCGTTGACAACAGGTGTGGCTTATTGTGGTGTGGCCTTGGTGGGTGTGGTCTAATGTGGGTGTGGTTTGAGGGGTGTCACTTGTCATCAGTGTTTGGTTTGTTTAATTTTTTTTTTTAGGATTTTACAATCCAAACAACACAAAGGGAGCACTATACACCCCAGTGTCAGGTCCCCAGTATATTACATACCCCAGTATCAGGTCCTCAATATAGACTGACTGTATATACTGGTAGTTTGTGCCCATATGATGTAGCTTCACCCCATATCATCATACTACTACCCTCTTCATCCTCATGCCTCTCCATCATCATACTACAACCCCCTTTATCCCCCTGCCCCTCCATCATTATACTACTACCCCATTCATCATCCCCCTGCCCCTCCATCATCCTACTACCCCTCCATCATCCTACTACCCCCTTCATCATCCTACTACCCCCTTCATCATCCTCCTGCCCCTTTATCCAACCTGCGGACAGGAGAGGTGCTGCTTCTGGAGAAAAGCGATTATGTCATTCTAAGCCTGGATTACTTCTTAAAGCGACTCTGTACCCACAATCTGACACCCCCCACCCCCCAAACCGCTTGTACCTTCGGATAGCTGCTTTTAATCCAAGATCTGTCCTGGGGTCCGTTTGGCAGGGGATGCAGTTATTGTCATAAAAACAACTTTTAAACTTGCAGCCCCGTGCCCTATGGCCGTTGCTTACATTTGTATATGCATTAGGCTGGCACAACCTATCTGTCCCTCCTCCCCACCCTCTTCATCATTAGGAATGCTCCAGGCAGATTGTCTACTATTCGGCAGCTGTGTGAATACTGAACATGGGCTGGATCGTTAAGGCACCTGTGTAATGTTCACACAGGAGACAATCTGCCTGGAGCATTTCTAATGATGAAGAGGGTGGGGAGGAGGGACAGAGAGGTTGTGCTAGCCTAATGCATACACTATGTAAGCCACAGCCATAGGGCACGGGGCTGCCAGTTTAAAAGTTGTCTTTTAGGACAATAACTGCATCACCTGCCGAATGGACCCCAGGACAGATCTTTGATTAAAAGCAGCTATCCGAAGGTACAAGTGGTTTGTGGGGGATCAGATTGTGGGTACAGAGTCACTTTAATAGGCCACAGAATTCATTCAGCTTTGTAAAGCTTGATATGGCTTGTGGAACAGCATTGGCCCCTGTAAGAGGTCCCTAAGAGAAAATCCCCATAGCATCATGCACTCTGCCCTGGGAATATAATAGTGCCACACACTGTGCCCCTGAATATAATAGTGCCACACACTGTGCCCCTGAATATATTAGTGTCACACACTGTGCCCCTGAATATAATAGTGTCACACACTGTGCCCCTGAATATAATAGTGCCACACACTGTGCCCCTGAATATAATAGTGTCACACACTGTGCCCCTGAATATATTAGTGTCACACACTGTACCCCTGAATATATTAGTGTCACACACTGTACCCCTGAATATAACAGTGCCACACACTGTGCCCCTGAATATATTAGTGTCACACACTGTACCCCTGAATATAATAGTGCCACACACTGTGCCCCTGAATATAATAGTGCCACACACTGTGCCCCTGAATATAATAGTGTCACACACTGTGCCCCTGAATATATTAGTGTCACACACTGTGCCCCTGAATATAATAGTGCCACACACTGTGCCCCTGAATATAATAGTGCCACACACTGTGCCCCTGAATATATTAGTGTCACACACTGTACCCCTGAATATAATAGTGCCACACACTGTGCCCCTGAATATATTAGTGTCACACACTGTGCCCCTGAATATATTAGTGTCACACACTGTACCCCTGAATATAATAGTGCCACACACTGTGCCCCTGAATATAATAGTGCCACACACTGTGCCCCTGAATATAATAGTGCCACACACTGTGCCTCTGAAAATAATAGTGCCATAATGTGTCCCCTTAACCCATAGCTGCACCAGGACGTTACTGAACGTCCTCGTGCCGCTATGGGTGTTTCAGATGGGGGGTCGCGCGGCGACCCCCCTCTGAACTGCCGCGATCCCGGGTGCCGCATGTAGCCCGGGATCGCGGCTATTAGTGGGCACGGTCCGATCGCCGTGCCCGCTAATTAAGTACTTAGAAGCAGCTGTCAAAGTTGACAGCTGCTTCTAAATACTTGCTCATATCCATCCCTGGTGGTCTAGTGGGGGGATCGCCCCCCTGCGGCGCGATTGCGGGGGGGCGATCCCCGCATCCATCCCGGGCCGGGGTCTGCGCCGTAATAGCGCTGATCCCGGCTCTGCATTCTATTGCTTTTGGCTGCAGCAGCCAAAAGTAATAGAACACCGATCTCATGGATTCATGCAGTATAACTATACTGCATGGATCTCTATGAGAGATCAGAGTGCATATACTAGAAGTCCCCCAGGGGGGCTTCTAGTATATGTGTAAAGTAAAAGAAAAATGTATTTTTAATAACACAAAGCCCCCTCCCCTAATAAAAGTCTGAATCACCCCCCTTTCCCCATTTTATAAATAAAAATAAATAAATAAATTAATAAACAAACATGTTTGCTATCGCCGCGTGTGTAATCGCCCGAACTATTAATCACATTCCTGATCTCACACAGTAAACGGCGTCAGCACAAAAAAATCCCAAAGTGCAAAATTGCGCAT
Organism: Dendropsophus ebraccatus; assembly: GCF_027789765.1. Lineage (NCBI taxonomy): Eukaryota > Metazoa > Chordata > Amphibia > Anura > Hylidae > Dendropsophus > Dendropsophus ebraccatus. The sequence continues at coordinate 126,539,163 of NC_091459.1, read as the reverse complement.
TTTTGGTCGCATCAAATCCAGAATAATTGTAATAAAAAGCGATCGAAAAGTCGCCTATGCGCAATCAAGGTACCGATAGAAAGATCACATCATGGCGCAAAAAATGACACCTCGCACAGACCCATAGACCAAAGGATAAAAGCGCTATAAGCCTGGGAATGGAGCCATTTTAAGGAACATATATTTTCTTTAAAAGGTTTTAATTTTTTACAAGCCATCAAATCAAATAAAAGTTATACATGTTACATATCGTTGTAATCGTAACAACTTAAGGAACATATATAACGAGTCAGTTTTACCCCAGGGCAAACGGAGTAAAAACAACCCCCCCCCCCCCCCCCCCAAATAAAAAAAAAAACATTTTTTTTTTCAATTTCACCACACATATAATTTTTTTCTGGTTTCCCGGCACATTTTAGGCAAAAATTACATCTGCCATAGCAAAGTACAATTAGTTGCGCAAAAAATAAGGGCTCATTTGGGTCTTTAGGTGGAAAAATGCAGGCGCTATGGCCTTATATACACGAGGAGGGAAAAACGAAAACGCAAAAATGAAAACTGGTTGTGTCCCCTAAGGGTTAAAGTGTCACTGTTGTGAAATTTTTTTTGCAGAAATCAATAGTCCAGGCGATTTTAAGAAACTTTGTAATTGGGTTTATTATCCGAAAAATGCATTTTTATCATGAAAAAGCAGTTTGAAGCTCTCCCCCCTGTCTTCATTGTTCTCCTATGGAGAGAGCTAAAGAAAAGACCAAAACAGGACAACAAAGAGTTAATCTACAAACACCTCACCAGTTATCTCTTCTGACCATCACCAGTGACCTGTCTGAGCTCGGATTACAGCTGTCACCCAGCTCTGTGCCTGTAATCCTCTGTTATCTGCTTTCTGCTGCCGGCTAACTCCCTCCTTCCTCCTCCCCCCTCCCCTCTCCCTAGAGCAGACAGGGGACGACTCCTGCAACAAGTCACAATTTTTAGATTTTTTGGAGTGGATGAAAAAGAGGAAGGAGGGGGGGACCTGGGAAAAGGCTTTTTACATGCAGATAATGGCAGATTTGGCTAATAAACCCAATTACAAAGTTTCTTAAAATCGCCTGGACTATTGATTTCTGCAAAAAAAAAAAAATACGACAGTGACTCTTTAACAGTGCTCTGAGTATTACAGTAAATTAGACTGTCCTATAAAAAATCAGTGCCACACATATTATGACCTCTTAAAATAACAATGCTACATGGGAGCCACCAAAAACCACCAAAAGTGACCTCCTGAAATATGATTCACAGTGCCCTACAAGAAACCATAGCTCCAGTTACTGGTAACTAACCTACATTTTGAGTTTTTCCAGTAATAATCACACAAGAGGGTTAAAGGTGAATGGGTGAAAGGAGCTGTGTCCATAGCATTAGAGGAGGGAATCTGCTGTGCAGCCACTGTGACCTCCATGACCCCATCACTCAGGTCTGCAGGAACCCTCACCAGACCCCCGGAGCCAGCACCCCAGCACCAAACCCAGGAGCCAGCACCAGACCCCAGGAGCCAGCACCCCAGCACCAAACCCAGGAGCCAGCAACCCAGCACCAGACCCCAGGAGCCAGCACCCCAGCACCAGACTGAGGAGGAGGAGGAAGACAACAGCAGCATGGTCAGTAAGGTGTGAGGGGGACACCAGCACTCTGCTCTGTGAAACACATCCTGATGCCTCAGGATTGAATGCTGGGGTACAAGGTGGTCCAGGAGCCGCTGCAGTTTGTTTATAAAGACAAGGCATTATAGCTTAGCAGCTGAGGATCCCACTGTGTGCACTAGAGCAGCACACAAATTGCTAGTCCTTGTCAAATGTGCACCTGCAGGAGTTGCCTGGCTGTCATTAGAGATGAGCGAACTTTTCAAAAGTTCGTTCTGACCGGACTTCCGAATTTCTTCGGAAAGTTCGGTTCGATCGGATTTCATAGTTTAAAGCATCTATATGATACGGGGGTAGTGTATTTGGTTGAATTTAGGGCTCTACATGTCAGTAACATCATTATCTTTTCGATATCTCAAAGTCAATTTTTTTTTAGACTTCAATATTCACCATTAAAGGGTCTATGCAGGAAATTCACCATTACAGGGTCTATGCAGGAAACTCACCATTACAGGGTCTATGCAGGAAACTCACCATTACAGGGTCTATGCAGGAAACTCACCATTACAGGGTCTATGCAGGAAATTCACCATTACAGGGTCTATGCAGGAAATTCACCATTACAGGGTCTATGCAGGAAAAAGGTCACAAATGCAGTGAAGGAGCAGCAGTAGTCATTGGAGGCCAATGGAGGTCCAGCAATAGTCATTTGAGGCCAGTACCAGAGCAGCAGTAGTCAACATGGAGGACAGGCATCAGCAACAGTAGTCAACATGTAGGCCAGGCAGGAGCAGCAGTAGCCAACATGGAGGCAAGGCAGGAGCAGCAGTAGCCAACAAGGAGGCCAGGCAGGAGCAACAGTAGTCAACATGGAGGTCAGGCAGGAGCAGCAGTAGCCAACATGGAGGCCAGGCACGAGCAGCAATAGTCAACATTGAGGCCAGGCAGGAGCAGCAGTAGCCAGCACGGAGGCCAGTACAGGAGCAGCAGTAGTCAACATGGAAGCAAGGGCAGGCACACCAGTAGTCAACCTGGATGCCAGTTAAGGCCCAGCAGTAGCCAACAAGGAGGCAAGGGCATGCACAGCAGTAGTCAACATGGATGCCAGTTAAGGCCCAGCATTAGCCAACATAGAGCCAACAGTAGTCAACATGAAGCCCAGGCAGGAGCAACAGTAGCCAACATGGAGGCCAGGCAGGAGCAGCAGTAGCCCAGCAGTAGCCAACATGGATTCAAGGGCAGGCACACCAGAAGCCAACCTGGAGGCCAGGTATTTTTGTCTGTCAGGATAAGACGGATGTGATATACACACTATGAGAAGGGTCGAAGTATAGAAATTGTCTATATGTATAGCACATTTTTAAAGACTTTTATGCTATACACTAGGGATGGTCCGAACCTACTTCGGTTCGGGTTTGTACGAATCCGAACTCTCTGCAATGATTCCCGCTGCCTGGCGGCTCCGTGGAGATGGTGGATACAGCGGGAGGACCGCCTGGAAAACTGGGATACAGCCATAGCCATGGGCTGTATCCCAGTTTTCCATGCGGTCCTCCGGCTGTATCCACCCGCTGCATGGAGCGGGCAGACAGCGTGAATCTGATGACGAGCGTTTGGGTTTATACGAACCCGAACCTCGGAAGTTTGGGACCATCCCTACTACACACCTGCACCAGGTATTTTTGTCTCTCAGGATAAGACGGATGTGATATACACACTATCAGAAGTATAGGACTTGTATATCTGTAGAGCACGTTTTTGTTCCGTGCACCCTTTGCTGTCCTATGCCTAATCTATCTATCTATCTATCTATCTTTTGCCCTCTCTATATTTCTCTCTAAATCACTAGATGTTTCTCCTCTCCGCTTTCCTAATCTTTCCTTTCCTTTCCTACAATATCTTCTCAGTAGTCTGTCGTACACAACAGCAGCAGCAGCACCAGCAGCGTTTTGATAATCACGAGCTGTGTGCACTGCAGCCAGTAACAACCTCCTTCCTCTCTCTGTGCAGACTGCGTGGTGCGGTCATGTGACCGCTCCTCTTAAAGCAATACCGACGTCACACAGGGGGTGGGCTAGTGCAAGATCCCTGCTGCCATTGGTGGCTGCCATTTTAGAAAGCAATCGGACTCTGATTTTTGGAAAAATCCGAACTGGATCCCATACCGGCCGAACCGGTTCGCTCATCTTTAGCTGTCATGATGTAGCAGTGCTGTGTGCTGTAACAGGTAGTGTATATTTGGCAGGTGCTGGTCCACCTGCTGGTACCTCTTCACACTCCCCTGGTGTTCTGCTGCCTGTTTCTTGCTAACCGGAGCTGCCGCTGAAGCTTCTTCACTCGTCTCTGAAGTGACAGACCACTCAGCCAACCCCAGCCATGGTGCTGTCCCATCTTGGTCAGTGATTGGCTAAGCCGCCTGTCACTTCAGAGATAGGTTTAGAATGTTGCGATAGAGATAGGTTCAGAATAGATGCGGTCAGCGGGAAACAGACCACTGGGGAGCATAGAGAGGTAGGTAAAAACTTTATTATTTTCTATATAACATTGTAAATTATTTTCGTGCAGCCCTTGCCACCTGATAATCAAGGCATTCAATAGGCTGTGTAACTGAGCGCCAATCTAGTGCTCGCTAACTGCATTAGGGCCCTATTACACCAAATGATTATCAGCCGTATATGGCCGATTACTGACCACTCCGGCCAATCATCCATTGGTGTAATAACTCATATTAAAAGATCACGATCAGCCGATGCATGATGCATAAGGTCAGCTGATTGTCGTCTTTCGCCTGTGTCATCTGTGCTTCGATAAGATAGAAAAACACTGTTAGGGTAGTTTTACACGCAGTGGTTGTCTGAACGACCGCTGCGTGTATGTAATTCTGTCGGCCGCTTAACCCCTTCAGCTGCCGCCCGGCGCCCGCTCTGCTCCCGCTCTTTTTACCTGTCCTCGCTGCACGGGGTCCCAGCGTACTGCTCTCCTGCCTGGCCAATCAGTGTGTTGCCCTGCCGCAGCCACTGATTGGCCGGGCGGGAGAGCAGTATGCCGAGCAGCGAGGACAGGTAATGTATGCGGAGCGGGAGCTGGGCGGCAGCTGAACGGGTTAAGCGGCCGGTAGAATTACATACACGCAGCGGTCATTTAGACCACGGTGTGTATGTAGTAAAAGTGATCTGCCAGGACCTAGCCGACTCGCAGCGTTATTAATGCTGCAAGTTGGTACGTGTGAAGCTACCCTTAGGGAGATTTATCAAACATGGTGTAAAGTGAAACTGGCTCAGTTGCCCCTAGCAACCAATCAGATTCCACCTTTTATTTTCCAAAGTGTTTGTGAGGAATGAAATGTGGAATCTGATTGGTTGCTAGGGGCAACAGAGCCAGTTTCACTTTACACCATGTTTGATAAATCTCTCCCCTTGTGTCTGCCTGACCTAATAGCTATCTAACAGTCTCAGCAGTTTGGAATGTGAATTAGGGCCCATTCACACTATGAAACTAAGGCGGAATCTCAGCGCCGCGGACACCACTTGAAGTTCTGTCTTCCCCTATTAACTGTATAGGATGTCTCACGCGCACTCTGTCGCCCGCCCAAAAAATTAGGGCGGGCTCCGCGGAAATTCCGCTTTAATTCCATAATGTGAACTGACCCTTACACCTGACAGATTCCCTTTAAGTTGAAAACACAATGTGGGAACACGGTCCTTTATAGCGCTTTGGGTGCTCTTCCCTATCGAGATACTGGTATCCCACAAAAGATTTGGAGGACTACATACAGTAGATAACCGACAATATAGTTGTTGTTTTTTTGTGTGTGTGTGTTTTTTTGTAAAATAGTGAACAAGGGATGTGGAGCTGTTTTATTTCAGTAAAAACTTAACTTAGTAAAAAAAAAGCATCTGTATAGAGTGCTGCCTACTGCCTAGCCCCCAGGTGGGACGGGCGTAGTGTAGGTGAGGGACTATGTGTAGTCCCCCTCCTCATTAATGGAGAAGCTGTCTCCACCCACTATATATTTGTAACCAAGGGCATAAAATCTTCCATAACATCTTAACCATTACCGTATCCTTTGGTAATATCTGTGAAAATAGGCGTAGTCGGTCTCTCAGCAAACTCCTCTGCATGGTTGACTAGAGCTTCCCTCACGGTGTCATATCCGCACAGTACAACCATCTTCTGGACCCCGACCTTTATACTGTACACAGGGCCGTATTTCTTAGCAAGCTGCAAAATACAAATCATAATAAGATTATAAAGCTCAGGGATGGACCAAGGTTAGCAAAGGCTGTTGAGGGAAAAATTATTCTTATTTCATGTATTTTATTCTCGAAGTAACCATATGTAAACACTGCCATAGGTAAGGCTACAGTCTAGTGTAAACACTGTCACCAGTCAGTCCACAGTCTAGTGTAAACACTGCCACCAGTCAGTCCACAGTCTAGTGTAAACATTGCCACCAGTTAGTCCACAGTCTAGTGTAAACACTGCCATCAGTCAGTCCACACTCTAGTGTAAACATTGCCACCAGTCAGTCCACAGTCTAGTGTAAACACTGTCACCAGTCAGTCCATAGTGTAGTGTAAACACTGCCACCGGTCAGTCCACAGTCTAGTGTAAACACTGCTGCTGGTCAGTCTATAGTCTGGACTGGTCAGTCTACAGTCAAGTGTAAACACAGCCGCTGGTCAGTGTACAGTCAGGACTAGCTAGTATACAATCTAGTGTCAACACTGCATCTTGTTAGTCTACAGTCAAGTCAAAACCATGCAGCTGGTCAGTCCACAGTCTAGTGTAACCACTGCCACCAATCACTCAGTCACTTATGCAATTGTTTCTAACAGAGGTATCATGACTAGAAACATCTATATGTCTGCCGGCTCTAGATGCCACTGTTGTAATAGAAAAATAGTCTACGTGGTGTGCAGTGTGGCAGAATAGAGTCAGGTAGAAATCCTAAACTGTAAGAGATAAACAGTACTTGCCATGACGAGAGCTCTTGAGAGTTCTCTGACTCTTCCATTACTACTAGTATCCACCTACTATTGTTTGTATGCTATGAATATTACCCATATAACGAAATAACAGGGAACCTCCCAAGGTCAGCAGAGCACCAAGAAACAAGCTAAATAATAATGCTTTTATTTGTATAGCGCATACAGATTCCACAGCACTTGACATCGTTTTGCCAATTATTGCTCCCTGTCCCCAATAGGGCTAGTAATCTAAATTCACCTATATGTATGTTTTGAGTGTGGGAGGAAACCCACGCAAACACGGAGGGAACATACAAACTCTTATATTCACTTTAGGTGGTCAAGCAAGTCATCTGGTTGAGAAACGTTCCCCAAATAGAAAGCAAAGTATAACTGTGATTGGCTGGGGGGGCGGCCTGAGGGACGGCAGGAGCGGGTCGGCCGGCCTCCCGAAGATTACATCACTGTCAGAAGACGGCGGACGGGGGTCGACACGTATCAGGTATGTATAATGTACTACACTTCCGGGTCCATGGGCAGGGGTCGGGGAACACAGGGAAGGGGGCCATTCACATACATAACATACATTACAAAGTTGTATAACTTTGTAATGTGTGTTATTTTGTGAATAATTTCTTAGCGCCGCACTACCCCTTTAATAAGTCATGAAGAATCTATATATGTATTAGATGTTTGGATCTTACCTCTAAAAATGATAAATGAGCTTTTTCAATATCCAAATTGAGAATATTCCCGATTATCGGCAATGGCTTTGGCCCAGGAGGATAATTCTGAGGAACATCTTCCTTCTTTTTGTATAGAACAGTTACCAAGAAAATACATACTATGATGGATAATAGAACTGTGACTGGGTCAAAGGGCAACATATCCTCAGAGGAACCTGTGAGGGAGAAGAGAGTCCCAAATAATTGTTCAATGTTTATAGCTGAAGGTCATGTATTTTCTCAATCATTGATGATCATGTGATTTTTCTATGTAGGATCGCCCATTCTAAAATAGCTTTCCTTTCATCCACCCACATGATACCCAAATTGTGAAGTCACATGGATAGAGCAATACACCTTTTACCAACATCTTCTACTTTAAAGTGTCACTGTTTTTTTTTGTTTTTGTTTTGCAGAAATCAATAGTATAGGTGATTTTAAGAAACTGTGTAATTGGGTTTATTAGGCAAATATGCCATTATCTGCATTTAAAAAGACTTTCCCCAGCCCCCCCCCCCTCTCTCTCTCTCATTCACTGCTCATTATCAGGAAAACTCAAACCTATGGAGAGGGGAGGACGGAGAATAGTCACCAGCAGAGAGCAGAGAACAAAGGATTACACAGTGGGATCTGTGTGAAAGCTGGTATTCAGAGGTCAGAGAGGTCAGTGCTGACTTCAGAGGAGATAGCCCGGTGATGTAGTTGTAAATTAACTCTTTGTTTTCCTGTTTTGGTGCCTCATCTCCCTCCACCTCTCCCCTCCCCATAGAAAACTATAAAGACAGGGGGGAGAGCTTTAAACTGCTTTTTCATGATAAAAAATTTTCGGCTAATAAACCCATTACAAAGTTTCTTAAAATCGCCTGTACTATTGATTTCTGCAAAAAAAAAAAAAATAAAATGTTAACGACAGTGGCACTTTATTAAACGGTATTCCATATCAGGATGTGGGGGGTCCAAATACAACCCAAAGACCCCCTCGATCTTGAGAAACGAGTCTTTGTTAGGTGCACCACTGCTCCATTCATTGTCTATAATGCTACAAGGATCACCAATCTCTGTACTCCTCTATCGTCGGTATTTCCATACACAATATATAGTGGTGGCACGTAAGGACAACTTGCCACTCCATTTAAAAAAATAGACCTGGTGCTCCATTTTGAAGATTTATCTTGCTTTAATAATACCCCTAAAAATAGAAGAGATACCGAGTGACAGAATGTCGGGTGTTGGTCACCCCACCTCTCAAAAAACATATATTAAAAAATTATGAAAGAAAATCTTAATCCAGCTCAAGTCCTTATCCAGTATCTTACTTGTATTCCTGCAGTCTTCTCGTTTCTCTCCTACACACACGGAAGTGTTTCATACACGTATAAAATGTGAAAACATTAGAGTCTCCGCCCCATCTTTAACCTCTAGGAAGCTGGAAGCAAGTATGTCAGCAGTTCTTAGATCTAGGGTTATACATTACCTTCCTTTGTTTGCATGGTGCATACCTTCTGCATACATTGGAAACTTGCCAACTTGTCTCTAACGGCACAAGTTCTTACATAATATGTTGTTGGTGATGTGACATCATCCTCAGGTCAGCTCAGCCAATCACGGGCTACAGTATCTAGACAACCCCTTTGAAACAGTTCCTTACACAACTGTGGCTGCTACCTGGGCTGTTCCCTTTGTATTTGAGCCGCACATTCTCTGGCACCTCGCTCTGTAACACATAGCGCTCCCACCTTCAATCACAGTGCAGCACAGGTAATTCTAGGCCTAATAGACTGCCTAACACAAAGCTCAGAGCATTGCACCAAATGGCCACTTTATTAGAGTCTCCACTAGATGTTGCCATAGTTCTGCAGAAATATTGGCCCATGCAGGCAGGATCACTTATCACATTTTCTGCACATTAGATGGATGAATACAGCAACCCCAAAAGAGCACAAATGTTACAACAGTAAAAAAACATCTGTGTGATGGCTGGGACCAGATTTCCACTGGTCACTGTAGTTGTTGCTCTGGTCACAATGGTTCTAGGACATGCGCAGTAATCTCTCATGCTTTGTGGGCTTCACTGTAATGAGGGCAACGTTGTTCATGATGATATACTGTTCTTCAAGGAAAGAGAGGATTGTAATATGTTGAAAAATAATGTGTTAGCTTGTTGGCCGCAAAATGTTATGATATGTTATGATTGCTGAGGATAGCTGGGCAGTCTGGGGAAGCCGCCATAAAATAAAGTAAGCAGTGTAGTCCATACTCATACACATATTGGACCATATTTTATCGAATACCATCTGTATTCCAAGCATAATACTATGAATATTAGCATATAGATATACTGTATGTAACTTACAATTCCCATTAGTATATAGATGTGAGTAAGTTTTCCTATACATTGATCCTCGTAGACTTCTTAAAAGAACGACCTAATCTCCTGGAAATCATCCGCTCAATGTATTGTATGAGTTATCTAGGGACAAAGCTCTCTTTAGGTGACTTTAGATGACCATGAGATCCTAAACTTAAAAGGGAATCTGTTACTAGGAATATACTGCCTTAAATGAGGGCAGCATAAATTAGTGATAGAAATGCTGAACAGATCGGTCTATTACTTACATCATTTTGTTCTCCTAATATGCAGGAGAATAGGATTCTTGCCACACCCCTCCCCCTGCCCTCCAGCTGCTGACTGACAGTTGACTGCCTATACACAGCAAGGTAGATAACTTCCAATCAGCTGGTTGGCAGAGTTTTCTGCTTCTCATGAATATCCAGGACTGCTGGGCTCATGCATATAATGGAAAGGACTACTTATTGTCCATGTTATTCGGGAGGATATCTCTGAATCAGCTGCACAGAACAATGTAAGTGATACATCATTCTATTCAGCTTCTCTGTTACTAGTTTATGCTAACATAAGATAGGACAGCATAAATCTACTGACAGAGTCTCTTTGGATTTCTTGCTGGGAACACTATACACAGGCACAAAAAACACAATACTGTTACAACATGGTTGTTAAAACTTCATTGACCCAATTAAAAAAAAGGAAATAAACATAAATCAGTCACAGCGAGTCTCCACAATGTACATCGGCGTGGAGGTGATCAGAGGAGGGGGGGGGGGGGGGGGGCGGAAACAATGGGGAAAGAAGTAATCTTGGCACACAAGTGATATAAAAGCATTGCTTTATTAAGCTCCATCTTCAAAATGTCTACTTGTTTACAACAATAAACTCTTAATTGAAGCAAATAATACTAATAAAAACACATATCTTAATCAGGGGCGTAGCTAGGACCCATGGGGCCCCATAGCAAAAAAAAAAATTGTACAGCCCCCCCCGCACAACAAAAAGCACTCGTCTCTCAGTCCACTGCATTTAACTATAAGGGCCCATTAGGAGCCGTTATGGTTAAATACATACAGTAGGTGCAGGAGCATGCTACCTTCTGCTTAACCCCTTATGTACTAAAGTGTGAAAGTGACATAGACCTCACCTACATGCTGCAGCACAAAAAAGGGTTAAAAGCAGAAGAGTGGGAGATGGCTCATGCTCAGGAGCGCAGGGCTCAGGAGAACAGAGGTCAGGGGTTATCAGAGCAGTGAAGCAGAGATCACCTTGTCTTCTGCTTATTAACCCATTGTTATGTTGCGGCATGTAAATGAACTTTGGGTCACTTACACACAGCAGTACATAAGGGGTTAAGCAGAAGGACACAGGTTGGCTCTTATCTTCCCTGTGCATCCCCGGGTCCCCCTCCCCCACAGGCCCCATAGCAGCTGCCTACCCTGCCTCTATGGTAGCTACGCCTATATGTTACATAGTCATATATCACTAAACTTTATAGAACGACATGATTCTATCCTTATTAATCTAGATAATAATATATACAAGTCCTATTTAATTTAATTTAATTATGTTCATGTTAACCCATTTACTGTAGATAGGGATAACCATGCCTTGGTTACAATGTAACCCATGATCATTATTCGGTTGGTGAAATGTGCTTTTGTTCACCATTGTTCTATACATTCACGTTAGCTAGTGAGGCCATGTACTTTACAAGAGGAAAAAAAATGACTACAGGTAACATTGGTAACATTCTACTAGTGATGCACTCTCTACAGAAGCTAAAACTTCTCAACGCAGATAACCCATTTAGTGACATTAAGATCAAAATCAAATTAGGATTAAAATGTTTCAAAATGCTCAATAAAATTTCCCGTTGGCATCGGTGTGACCTCTGTCGGCCATGACCTCTGGCTGCGGATCAAGTCCCAGCCTGCCGGTGCATCGTTTCCCTTTACAGCTTGTCACCATTGTCCAAGCTAAGAGCTGAACCACTTCCTTGGCCGCTTCACTGTGCTGCTATAAGGTGCAGAGGTTCTACTCCTTTCCTGACAAGCAGGGCAGAAAGTCACCTCTATTGGCTGATTTGCAGCAAAGAGAGGATCAGTATGAAGAGACCTGGCTGTGGGGGGAGTAACTAAGCATGTATGATAAGCACCCAGATAATTAGGTGGATGTACCCACTGATATACTGTACACTCTGAACATCAGGTGGCGCCATACTGTATGAATAAATTATACTGCATTATTTTGTATCAAAATGTAAATGGCAAACATTGTTCATTCTTAGAATTCATACATCGAATATGACATAAAATGATAGAACAACCCCTTTAAAGAGTTTATACAGCCACAGGAATGTTGTCCATTAATCACGAGAAATTGCGCAGATCTCATGCTTCCGCGGGACTAAGGTTAAGCCAATGATAGGGTTAAGATCCACCTTTGCCCCGGGAGGAGCCGTGAATGTGAAGTTCTGCAGCAACTTTGTAAAGAAGATAAAAAGTTCCATCTTAGCCAAGTTCTCTCCGGCACAACTTCTCTTCCCTACAAAAAGAAACACAAATAGAGAACATATCAGTCTAAGTCCATCATGGGGTCTGGTCTCAGAAAGTCCCTTTAAGTGGTTGTAGGGTCCGTTATCTTTACTTACCAGCAGAGAATGGTAGAAAAGCTTCACTTTTGACAAAATTTCCATCGGAATCCAGAAAATGTTGAGGGTAAAACTCATCGGGTTTTTTGAAGTATTTGGGATCTCGTAGGACAGATGTCAGGAATCCAACGATGTGAGTCCCCTGCAAAGATTAATTTTAGATTTTCTATGGTGAGATCCCTCAAAGAGTTAGCAGTCTTCAGGGCATGGCAGACATCAATACTATCTGGTCACTATACAGTGTATGGGTAAATGTTTAGGGGTCCCAAAGTAATAACTAGAGATGAGCTCAACTTGAGCATGCTCGAGTCTTATTGTTCAGCATTTGAATGTGGAATAAGTTAGATGCAGCCCTAGGGAGTCCTGAAAAAAATGGATACAGCCATAGATCATAGGCTGTATCCATGTTTTCCAGGACTCGCTAATGCTGCCTTTAACTTCTTCAGCCAACTGTATTTAAACGCCAAATGATCAAACTAGCTAGAGCATGCTCAAGCATGGGCTCATCTCTAGTAATAACACCATCCACAACATCTATTAATATTAGCAGAAATCTCCTAATTTCCATGTGACTACAGTCATTTAGAGACAAAACAGACCTGTCATGAACCCGTTAACAACAATTGGCCAGGGAAGGGACGGGGGGGAACACTGACAGTAAACCCTGAACTGGTCTCCGCCCACTGTCCCTGCCTACTTGCCCCGGACAGTTCTAGGCGACCGCGGGCAACTAGGTGACAGTCCCTGACTTATTTAGGTGGAACATGAAACTGGGACAAGACAAACAATTACAAAAAGTAATTGTCAGGAAGCTATCAGGGTCACAACTATTGGGCAGCAGAGGTAAGAAATGTAATCCAGAGAATAGCCAAGTCACAAAGCCAAAAGGTCAGGGCAGGCAGATAAACAGGATGGTCAGCGCACAAAAAGTCGGGGTTAGGATAGCCAAAAGATACTTAGGAGATAAATGCAGAGAACACTAGCACGATACATAAGTCTAGTCTATCATCCAGCAATATGTGATTGGACTGGTGAACATAATGTAGAAAGTATAGGGTCCGGTCCAGAACATGATTAGACCGGCTCCCTGATCCTCACAAACAGCTTAGCAAGTTAAACTTGACTGGCAGGGAAACCTACCAGTCACAAACAGTAAAGAGACAGCCAGTTAAGGAATTCAAAGTTTCCTGGCGGATGGCAGAGACCTGCGTCACCTTGGTAACTAGGGACAACTGCTAGGGACGTTCCTGCAGCTGCCAGAGCATGTTCCTGGACGTCTTGGGCCACAGTGCAGGCGAAGACAAGAATGCAACTGGAGCGCCTGCAGGTGAGTTTCTAACAAGATCTTTATCAATTGAGAGGGAGGCCTGAATAAACAACTTTTTTCAATAGGTTTTATGGACCTCTAAAGACCCTCACATTTCTTTATGCCAATACTACTTACTTTTGGGATGAACAAGCCATTCAGGGTGACATCTTTAGTAGTCTGATGTGGTGCAGTGACTGGTGCAATATTTGCAAATCGCTGAATCTTATGGATAACAGCGTCGGTGTATGGCATGTATTGGCGGTGCACCAACTGGGGCTCGGCTGAACCGATGACTTTTTCAATTTCTTTTTGAACTTTTTCTGTTATTAAAAGAATACAAATTCCTTAATGTCTTCCAGTTTAACTACAAACAGGCATGAGTGATATGTTTTTCTAATTACTTCCAATACTTGGCAGTTTTAGTGTCGGAAACACTTCAGATCGACTGCAGGTTTTTCCACCTATTGACTAGAATGAGAAAGTCACATCGGGATGGCATGATCTTTTTCATCCCAGCATTCCTCTATATGTTTAGCATAGTTTATAGTGATCTGAACATGAACATATTAATGAACATACTCATTATTTACCACCTGCTTTTGAAAAATACAGCCATTTTTCCCCCATCTGCTTACACATTGTTTTATTTTCACTCAAAATGACAGCCATATCTACCCTTTATTTTACTGTGTGTGAACATAGCCTCAATATGTATATTTCTGCCAACAAACCAAAGAAATATCTCCTTACCTTGAATGTCTGGATACTTTATCATTATAAGAAGACCCCATCTCAGGGTGGTCGAAGTAGTCTCCATTCCAGCAGCGAACAAGTCGGTCACAAGAGATGTTAAGTTTTCATCATGAAAATATAATTCCGGGTTTGAAAATATAATTCCGGGTTTGGTTTTTCCTGAAAAGTACAAAATATAAAATTTTATCTACAAGGGAACTAAACAGGGACAGATGTAACATAGGACAAGTAAATTGAAACAAAGAAAATCTCTACATTTTATCTTATTTTTTTTTTTTTTTTTAATCTCTTTCATTTTACTCCAAATATACTATACTAGTTCCGTAGCTACCATGATTTAGGCAGTCCACGTCTCTGGTTTCCAGCCCCATTGACAGCAGGGTTCTTTTATAATATCTTTCTTAGTTACAGTACCTCCCATTTATTTACTTTTTTTTTTTTTTTACTTGTTTACTCTTTCATCTGCTCTTTATTAGATTTTGTACCTCTTATGCTGTACTCTTAACTTATACCGATTTTTAAATGATTTTACTATGGAGTCCTACAATACCAGCCAGTCACCAACCGCAACTTACTGTACCAACCTATCCAGGCCTTGTGGATCAAAAGGACCCATCATTCAATCTATCCAAAACCACACCTCCAATGAAGGATGGAATAAACCTATAGGAGCAAGACTAATAATGTTCTGGGAATACTCCTCATGGACACAATAACAACCCATATTTCTATTCTTTAGTGCCCTACGCCATAATACTTCTGTCTCCTACCTATGTTCAAATTCTCCAGATCCTTCCTCCCAAACCCTCCTCCTTTAGCCCTTTAGTGCAAATAAAAAATAAATAAATCAGGTCTACAGGGCTATAGTCATCCACTACTTCTCAGCTTTGCCCAAGAGCTGCAGAGTAAAGCTGCTTTGAGATATTGTCCTAACCTGGCTCATGTGTACTGTAAAAGAGATGGCTGCCCAGACTGCCCTCAGTCCAGTCTTACTCTGTGACTAGGTAAATTAAAGGACAACTCCCATGAAAAACTTTTTTCCAGTAATTGAAGCACATTACAAAGTTATATAACACTGTAATATACTTCAATCACCTATCTGCTCCCCTTCCCTATCTTTTCCCCCCCTCAACCCTTCATACCTAATTACTGTCGTCACCAAGCTCCTCTATCAGCTCCTTCTAGTGACGATGAGTCATCAGCAGGAGGGCTGGGCTAGGTCCTGTTACACCAGCCTCCCCCTCCCCTGCCTGGTCAGGGGACTCAGCTTGCTCAGCTCCCCTTGGCTGAGCAACTGTAAGCCATCTGACATTCTGAAACTCAATAATGACTCGTGACTGACTCCCATCAGATAACCAGCTACAGGACCCCCTCCCCCATACTCCCTCCTGCTGCCGAGTGGACTCAGTGAGTGAGTGATGTCACTTGCTTATCTTTCTCCTCACTCCCGGCATGTCAGCTACACAGACGTCTTATCTCTCCCCTGCTGCCCTGACCTAATCCTGCAGAATGTACACTACAGTGAAGTGAAGTATGAGTGTGCTGCTTCAGTGTGTGTATATAGCAGCCTGACTGAAGAGAGCCAGAGAGGGGGTCATGTTTAGTGTATGATGGGAGTTGTAGTGAATGGAGGGGCAGGCACTTGCTGTGTCACAGCAGGGGGCTAGCTTGTCACAGCAGCCAAAGTGCATCATGGGAAGCTGAAACCAGGATGCAAGGAAGAAATGAAGAACAAGACTAGAAATCAGAAGATACACAGACGGTGGGAAATTCAAACAATGACAGCTCAGGAGAGATGATAAGTATAAAAGCTAGGTTTCTGATTGGTTTTTGTTTTTTTTCCTTAGCGCAGGAGTTGTCCTTTAACCCTCCCCATCCCGACCAGATTAACCCTTAGCCGCACCAGGGCGTTATTGTACGTCCTGGCAGGAGGTTCCTTTCCGCACCAGGACGTACAATAACTTCCCGGCTCCCGGTGCTCACTGTTTACATAGACAGTGACCGGGAGCCGCGACTAAACTGTCAGCTGATAGCTGACAGTTTAGTGTCGGTGCCGCCGGACTCCCTGAAGGGCTCCAGCACAGGCGATCGCCGGCATCAGTGGATCGGTAACGATCCACTGATCCCGGTGAAGCCAGCAGTAAACCCCCGGTCCCGGTCTCTGCCGAGTTCAGGGATCCGGGGGAAGCATGCTGGCTCTCTGCACCTCCCCCCCAAGCTGCCAGGCTCCCTCCACTGCCGCTGCACGGCTTCCCCCGCCACCGGGATCCGCCTCCTGCCACGGGGATCGCCCTCCTGCCGGGCTACCCCTCCTGCCGCTCGCCCTCCTGCCGGGCTCCCTCCAATATGGGGATCGCCCTCCTGCCGGGCTCCCCCCTCCACAGGGATCCCACTGCTGCCGGGCTTCCCCCCCCTCCCCCTCCGATCTGGGCTCCCTCTGCTGCCGCGAACCCCCCCTCGACCCCCCCCCCTCTCCCTGCCATGGCTCCCTCCATTTCCATTTTCTCCCCCGTTGCTGCCCCCCACTGCCACGGCCCGGTACTCACCTGGCAGGTCACAGCAGGTCGCTCCTTCCTCCTCCTCCATGCAGCACTCCCTCCCCGGTCCCAGAACTCACTCTAAGCTTCGGGATCCGGGGATGGCCCCCTCCTGCTGCAGCATGTACCAGCGTCTGTCTAATGACGCTGGTACATGCTGCTATATACTGTGATTGACAGCTCTGTGATCAGAGCTGTCAATTACAGTATCTGATCGTTCCAGGAGGGCAGAGCATGGATGCAGGCTCTGATCCCTCACTTTGTGAAGAGATCAGAGCCTGCATCCATATACTGTAAAACACACACACAAATACACACATAATAATAAAAAAAAAAAACCTCCCCTGAGATCTCCCAGTAATAAGGGAGATCTTAGTTGGTGTCTGTCAGTCAGCGTCCGTTAGTAAGTGTCAGTGTCCGTTAGTGTCATTGTCAGCTAGCGTCCGTTAGTGTCAGCGTCCATTAGTAAGTGTCATTGTCCGTGTCAGTGTCCGTTAGTGTCATTGTCAGCTAGCGTCCGTTAGTGTCAGCGTCAGTGTCCGTTAGTAAGCGTCAGTGTCAGTCAGCGTCCCTTAGTAAGCGTCAGTGTCTGTCAGTACGTATCAGTCAGAGTCCGTTAGTAAGCTTCAGTCAGTGTCCATCAGTGTCCGTCATTCAGCATCCGTCAGTAAGCATCAATAAGCATCAGTCAGCATCCATAAGTAGGTGTCAGTAAGTGTCAGTCACCTTTTATAAGTCAGTGTCAGTCAGCATCCGTTAGTAAGAGTCAATCAGTGTCCGTTAGTAATCATCAGTCAATGTCCTTAAATAAGCATCAGTCAGTGTCCATTATTTAGTGGGAGTAAGCGTCAGTCAGTGTCCGTTAGTAAGTGTCTGTAAACGTCCGTACATTTACTGCTAGAGCTGGAGTGTACATACAGACAGAGGTGCTCCTTCTCTTCTGAGCCGTGTTGTGCGTCCGTACAATTTTTTACGTTCACAAATTGGGTATTTTCTTACTCAGGAGAAATTGCTTTACAAATTTTGGGGGGCTTTTGCTTCTCCAAGCTTTTTGGAATTTGGAAAATTTGGGGTTTCACTAACGTGTAAGTGTGAAAAATGTGATTTTTAATGTTCATGGGCCCCTTTTGCAAAAAACTGTGAAAAACTTGTGGGGTCAAAATGCCCACTGTACCACTTGTTACGTTCCTTAAGGGGTGTAGTTTTTAAAATGGGGTCACTTGTGGGGGGTTCCCACTGTCTCAGCACTAGGGGGGCTCTGTAACTGTAACATGGTCTCCTACATTTATTCCAGCCAAATCCACGCTCCAAAATCCAAAGGGTGCTCCCTCTCTTCTAAGCCATGTTGTGCGCTTGTGCAGCACTTTATTTCCACAAATGGGGTATTAATAAAAACTGCAGATTCAGAGGAATAAATGTTTTATTACATTTTACTTTTTATAGCTGGTTTGGTATGAAAAAAATAGGATTGAATTGGGATCTCTGCAAAGAAAGTGGAAATTTTTACTTTCCACACTTTCTTTGAAGTTATTCCTGTGAAATGCGTAAAGGGTTAAAAAACTGTATGAATGTCAATTTGAATACTTGAAAGGGTGAAGATTTCAAAATGGGGTGAATTTTGGGCGTTTTCTTGTAAACAGGCCTCTAGAATATGCTTCAAAACTGATCTGGTCCCTAAAAAAATCTGAGTTTAAATTTTCACAAAAATTTTGAAAGTTGCTACTAAACAATTACGGTCTCTAAAATCCCCCAAAAAAGTTAAAGCATGTTCACCAAATGCTGCCAATATAAAGTAGACTTGTTATAGATATGAATTAATCAATAATTTATGTGGTATAACTATCTTCCTTATTGGCAGAAACTTTCAAATTTAAAGAAATGCAATAATTTTTACATTTTTCACAACATTTTGGAGTTTTTCACAAAAAAACGCTAAAGGTATCGATCCAAATTTACCACTAACATAAAGTAGAATATGTCACGAAAAAACAATCTTGGAATCACAAGGATTGATAAAAGCATTCCAAAGTTACAGAGGCATAAAATGACACATGTCATATTTGAAAAATTTGGCTGTGTCATAAATGCCAAAACTGGCTGTGTCCCCTAAGGGGCAAAAGTCTGTTTACCTCTTTTTGTTTGACCAGAAAACAATCTATAAGATTCCTCTTGTCATTGACATCTAGTTGATCCCTTTGTTTTGTGAAGACCTCTCTAACAAATGAATGAAATTCATCCAAGGCTGGTCGAATGGTTTTGTGACTTCCTGGAATCCAGCGCATAAGAGATGGAAACGCGTTGTACAACTGTGAAGGAAAAGGTATAAGAAGTCATTACTTATATATGTGGGTGTGACATGAGAAACACATCAAGATAAAGCGGCAGGGAAGTGCTGAGCGCTAGAATAAGAACAATGTATCCATCATATTGAATGTAACTGGTCAATGGGGAGACGCAGTGTAACTAAAATATGGGAAAGCTAAACATTCACCAATTTTGGCCGGCTTGGACTGGCCCAAAGGGTAACTCGTAAATCCCCGGGAAGGCCCCTAATCTATTCCCATCTACCCCACCCACTGCAGGAATTGTGTCATTTTCATAGACATGGTATGCTTTCTTTCAACACCGCCCTGATACTCACCACTTGATACAATATTGTAGAGGATAGTTTCTCCCCAGTGGCAATAGTGCCATTGCGTTCCCTTCCCCTTCCAACAATAAAATCATTGTAAGAACTTACCAAGGCCATGGGGCTGCCACCAATCCTGGTAGTATCCATTATTATATTTAGAAGCCTCTGAAGTTTCGGATCATCGTAGTCGAAGCGATGACTGAGTAATATAGACACAATAATATTACCGACAGCTGCATTCATTATCGTAGTGTTGTCAAAGGGTTCACCTAAAATAAGAGCAATAAGTAAAGTAAATTAGTAAATTAGCAGTATTATAGAAGTTATGCAGGTAAGGAAAAAATAGACCTCAGCACAACCAGTTCGGGCGTGAGCCGAAGTACTGCACTTGTGGAGCACAGGTGTACGAAGCAGAGGAACAACTCAAATAAAGACAGCCTGTGACTTGTGGTGCTCAGATCAGAAAAAAACAGTCTATGTGTGCATCAGCAAAAGAAAAGTAATCCGGCACTCACCAGGATTTGATAGTAGGCTTGTTTCTTTATTTCATGTAGACATTACAGCAGGGAGGGGGAGGGTGCGTGGCGTGTCTCTAATGGCGACGGTTGTTTCTGACCATAGAGGCCTGTCGGCTAGACGACTCTGCTAAACGACAGGCCCGTGTGGCCAGAAACAGCAGTCGCCATTAGAGACAGGCCACGCCCCTCCCCCTCCCTGCTGTGATGTCTACATGAAATAAATAAACAAGCCTACTATCAAATCCTGGTGAGTGCCGGATTACTTTTCTTTTGCCAATGTATATATTAGAGAAGTTATATTCTTGTATATAGGAGTAGTATAGTAGCTATATTCTTGTATATAGGAGGCAGTATAATAGTAGTTATATTCTTGTATACAGGAGCAGTATTATAATAGTTTTGTAGGATTACCTTTGTAGGATTTAAATTTCTCCACTAAACTATTTGCTTCCTCATTGAGCTTGTCTTCTAAGGTTCTCTTCCCCATACCAAAATCTCGTAATGTAGAAAGAGTGAACCGTCTCATGGCTTTCCAGCTATGTCCATTGGAGAAGATGACACCTGAAGAAGAGACAATAAAGAAACTCTGTACTTTTCATCATCTCTTTACTCTGTATAAAATTACTTTGGTAAAAAAAAAAATTTCAAATCAACTGGTGTCCGAAAGTTATATAGATTTGTAATAACTTCTATTTAAAAATCTCAGGTCTTCCAGTAATCATTGTCAGAGAACACGGCACTCAAATTTAGATGCAAGTGAAACAAAGTTTTATTCCAGTAATTCTCCAGACATAATCCAGCCAGACAAGTAATAAATAGAAAAAGAGCTAATAAGTGAAGCTTCTTGAAGGCTTTTCGGTCAGTTCCCCCAACCTTTCTAAGGCCTGTGTTGCTGTGTGCAAGTGCAAACAAAAAAAGTCCACTTCTAGAAAATAGAATACATTCACAAACATCAAAAACTTCTTTCACATCTTAGACCGAGAGGAGTAAAACAAAGAAAGTGAGAAATTGAGATCAAATGCTTTGGGAAGGGGTAGAGACCCATCACATTTTTCTGGCTCATGATGTCTCGTGATCAGTTTGGCACGTTGTTAGACACTAAGGGGGAGATTTATCAAAATGGTGTAAAGTAGAATTGACTTAGTTGCCCCTAGCAACCAATCAGATTCCACCTTTCATTTTTTTAAAGAATCTGTGAGGAATGAAAAGTGGAGTCTGATTGGTTGCTAGGGGCAACTAAGATAATTCTACTTTTCACTAGTTTGATAAATCTCCCCATAAGTCTTGTTAAAGCCATGCCCATTTTTCTCTTAGCCATACCCTTTCCCTCTAATTCATTCCTCTTGGGAAACAAAGTGTAATTTATCTAAATTAAATGTGGTACACAGTATGTAGCACAGTATGTATGTCATTTGTAGAAAATTAAACTAAAAATTTTGAAATGAAAATTCTGGCCAGTGGTTGTAGGTTTACTGTATGTTTTTCCTTTTGCATCGGGGGGGGGGGGGGGGGGGGGGTGGTGTTGGAATCAACTGTTTCCAATCTGAAATAGATTGTCCCTGATAAGTAACAAAAATTCTGTTCCTTAATAAATAATAAAAAAAGCAAAATTTGCAAAGCCCACAGCCTGCTCATCTCTACCCACTAACTCTATATATAGAAATGTTCCATTGCGTCTAATGTATTACCATATCCTCGTGCAATATCGATGAATACAGGCACGTCTGGTCTGTCAGCAAACTCCTCTGCGTGGTTGACAAAAGCTTCTTTCACTGTGTCATATCCGCACAGCACAACAATCTTCTGGAGTCCCATCTTTATACTGTACACTGGGCCTTACTTCTTAGCAAGCTGCAAAATAGAAGTGATAGAAAGTGTGAAAAGCTCAGGGCTTGACCAAGATAGGGAAGGGGGGCTGCCAGGGGAAATATCTTAATTTATTCTCGAAGTATCCATAGCTGCTGTAGCTGTAAGGGGATGTCCACAGTCTACACTGGTCACTGGAAGAGATGATCGAACAGCGGAAAATCTTAGGATCTATAGAACTCGAACCTTGTTGAACCTTCCGCATTTGATTCCCGATGCCTTCCCGTTCCGTGAGGAAGGAAGAGACAGCCCGGGTACCGCCTGGAATTCCGGGATTCAGCCTAGGTAATAGGCTGTATCCCGGAATTCCAGGCGGTACCCAGGCTGGTCAGTCTACAGTCTAGTGTAAACACCGCCAACAGTCAGTCCACAACCTAGTGTCGCCACTTCAGTCAATCATTTCACCTTCTTGTGTTATAGGTGCTCGTAAACAGAGCCTATTACATGGCTCAGACAGAGCTTCCCGAACAGCCTCTAGATTGTCCCTGTGACCCTAGCGTTACCAGCCATATGTTACCATTGCATTTTGGGTGCATACAATTGGGCATAGTCAAGGTATTGACAAAGTTTTCATTTTGGGGGAGTTAAATGTTCATGTGTAGAACAGAATAATTGTCTGGTGGCATTAGATGTCATTACTATCATAAAGTAAGAGGTGATCCGCCGCTCCATTCATTGTCTATAGAGCTGTGGGGATCACCGAGCTCTGTACTCGACCATCTTCTCCAGCACCTCAGATAATGAATAGAGTGGCGGCACACATGGACAACTCACTGTTCCATTCAAAACATAGACTTGGAGCCCTGTCCTGGGGATCACATGGAGTCCCAGCAGTTGGACTCCATTAATCTGACATTTGTTCTCTATCCTTGTATTTTTCATGCGTTTGCTTAGACAATACCGCTAGGTATATTATATTTAAAAGACAAAGTTTTAAAAAAATATATACACATTACACATTACAAATCAATTTATCATATGAAAAAAAAAGATCCTATACATAATTGGTATTACTGCCCATCATGTCCTAACTAGTAAACATGATGATCCTATATGATGAAAAATGACCCAGTGACAGAATGACTGCTTTTGGTTGCCTCACCTTTCCATTTAGCCCAAAATTACAATAAAAAACTTCAGCTAAAGTCATGTCAGTCCACAGTATATTACTTGTAATCCTGCGGTGTGAACCAGAGGATGCAACACGCTGGTCTGTCTTCTCTGTCCTCGGTACCTAGAGGACTTTATATCAGTGTTCAATATTACAGCACCAGTAGCTCCTCCCTATCATCAACCAACTAAGAAGCTGTAAGTAAAGGTGTCAGCAGTTCTCAGATAGAGAAAAACTCAGTTCACCCCTCCTGTGTTGGCATGTTGCTTATTTTCTGCCTACCTGGGACACTTTCCAACTTGGTTCGAACTGCCCATTTAGTTGGCTGTTAACTATCAATTAAAAGTCCAGTGTGCAGATCCGGGATAACAGTGCAGTCTATTTCAGACTTCATAGTTCTGCCCATGAGTTGGGCTTTTAATCGTAAATGCTTATTATACATAGATGTTAGCTATAGGATTTTGTTGCACCAAAATGAAATATTATTAGATGTAACTCCATTGAGTTCTCCGTTTTACTGTTTATAGAAAAGCACACAATCCAGCACAAACAACATAATTATTTGATAAAGAAATAACTGAATGCAAACAGTAGTAGTGCTGCCTCCCTGGACTGACCCTGTTCTGTCCAGGGTGGATAAAAATCAATGTTTAAAAAAAAAAAATCAGATTTTTTTTTTATTTAAATCGGATTTTTTTTATTTAAAAATCGGATTTTTTACAATAAACTGCTTTTTGAGGAAAATATTTTACCATCCAAAGGTTCTTCCATCATGAGATAAAGCTGAGTTGTTTAACTCAGTAGAATAAAGGCTGTATATGTGTAACATTCACAATGCCATGCTCTTCCAGAGGTTTCTGTAGGATTAGTGGGCAGTTTCTCTCCTATATTATCACAGACGCTCGCTTTACTTACGCACTTCTCAAAACTGAATTTGACTCCGCAGAGGTCCCAGCCTCTTCTTCACAGCAAAAATGTTACAACATGTGATGTTACAACAAGTGAGCTACAGAGGACAGCAGGGACAGTAGTATTTAAAGAGGACCTGTCACCCCCGGTGACGGGGTGACAAGCTCCTGACCCCCCGTTAGAGCCCCCTATACTCACATGATCCCGCCGGGTCCCGCTTCTGGAGATGGTCGGGTCACGGAGATATCGGCGCCCGCGCTCCTCAGATGAGTCCAACACTCAGAGAATGACAGGAGAGTCCAGCGCTCCGTCATTCTCTATGAGCGTTGGACTCATCTGAGGAGCGCGCGCGCCAGGCTGCAGCGGCTGAGATCTCCGTGACCTGACCATCTCCAGAAGCGGGACCCGGCGGGATAAGGTGAGTATAGGGTGCTCTAACGGGGGGTTGGGAGCCTGTCACCCCGGCACGGGGGGTAACAGGTTCCCTTTAAGTTTTTCATGTGTTCTTAAAATATTATAATTATATATATATATAATATATATATATATATATATATATATATATATATATATATATATATATATATATATATATATATATATATATATATTTATATATATTGTTTAGCCAAATTAGTTACCAAACATGGATGTTTGTGCAAATAACTTATGCTGTAATGTTGTTATTGTTTCAGTTGAATAAATCTATTTAAATTGTTATTAAGGTCAGGATTATTTTTCTTCTTCCTAAGTACAACAGAATAGTGGTATCCAAATATGAATGATTAACCCATTAAACTGGGGAGAAAAAAAGTTATATAAAAAGTGATTCTAAAAATCTTCATCTACTTGCATGTTAAAATAGCAAGAACTAGTTTAGGTAGAAACTTTGATTTAAATCACTGATTTAAATCAAGCCTTACTGACTAGTGATTTAAATCGTGATTTAAATCAGTTAGATTTAAATCAAATCCACCCTGGTTCTGTCCCTAAATTACAACATAGGACACCTAATGCTACATAATGTAGGAGTGTTATGAATGGGAGTGATTTCATGCAACATAGTACCACTCATAATACAGACATAGGCTATGTTCACATGTTGTAAGAGACCGGCCGTTCCGTGACCCGGCCGGGTCATGGAACGGCTGGTCTCTGAAAAGATCATCCTGGCCGGTACTGCAGTGCGACTGCAGTGTTCTGATCCGGCGCATCCGTGCACCCGCATCAGAACTCTCCACTATACGCTATGGAGCGAACGGCCGGATCCGCTAGCCTCATAGTGTGCACTGACACATACTATGTGTATACGCTCTGGCCAGGATACCTAGGCAGCAATGGATGTATATTTCCATATTTTACGAAAATATATGGTGTGTGAACATAGCCCTATAATGTATTCCCTCCTCATGACCCTCTTTGTCTGCACAATTTTACAGAGGTTCTGTGCAATTCAAAGGTCATCTCATGTGCTGGGATTCTCTGCCACCTGCTACCCTCTCTTCCACCTTCGTCAATGCAATCACAGTGCAAATGCAGAAATGCAGCGCAAACATTTTGTGCAGGGGGGTGCATGAAAATAATAAACAACCTAAACTTACCTGTCCCCGTGCCTCCGTCACTGGGCGTAATTTTGGTCTGGAATCCAGGTACATCACATACCTTGCTGTTTCGGCTGCAACATCATGGCCAGGCTGAGTGATTGCCCTTTCAGCCAGTCTGTGACTGGGGCAGTACCCCACCCCAATCAGTGATTGGCTGAATAGACAATCACTCAGCCAGGTACGTGACGTTGCAGCTAGGCAAGCTGCAGGACACCAGCGGCTTTCAATGGGACCTGAGAGCGGCACTACAGGGCTTAAGGATAAGTCAGTTTAGTTTTAGTTTGTTATTCTTCCCTAGATATCCAGCCAATATAAAAGCAGGAGAGCGTCCATACTGGAAAGGTGGCAGGTGGCAGTATACATAAACCTAACTGCTAGTTGAAGTAATCATACATAAGACCGTTATAAAAAGCAGCAATAGGTGACTGGAGTTCATGCGCAGTGGGTATTGTGCCAATCTGTTAAGGAAAGGTGAGCTGAGTTCTCTTTGTAAGAGTTTAAACCAGTTTAAACAAATATAGACGGGTGAGCCCAGTTCTTCCAGTGTTTAGTGCAAGAGAGCTGATAAAATAACAATCACAATGACTATTCAGAATATGGCGTCAATTCTCATCAACAGTTGAAGAGATGAAATAGAAGGGTTTCATAAATTATGTGTGCATGGCGCAAACCTAGGAAACAAAACCTATGTAAATGGCAAGATAAAGGGGCACATTTAAATTCTCCTGATTTTGTGTCGCTGGATTTAAAGAGGCTGCAGCAGGGGCTACTGCTCAGCAGGCAAAATAATCTATGCCAGCCTGGATCTGGCGTGGATTTTTAGCCTGTTTTTTGACTAATCTGGGTGAAAACTTTGATAGATTTTTAGCATGGGGAGGACATGACTCCCCACCCCCCATTAGCCCTTATGGCGCACAAGGCTCAAACTTGAAAATTTGCTCAAAAATGTGCAAATTTTTTTTAAGTATGTGCTAGAAGCAGAGATTGCTAAATGTGCCCCTAAGAGTTTGTTGCTGCTCCTTTTTCTTTGCATTTCCTCCTAATGTCATCTGAACATACGAAGGGATTTCTGTGGCGATTAAGGTTACACCTACAGAATTAATATGTGGAAGAGAGCGTTTCAGAGATATATTTAGAGACATATTTTTCTATTTCACCTCAGCCCATTTGAATATCTATTAACCCCAAAGGACCAATTTTGTTGGTAAAGAAATATGTTATCATAAAAAGACCTATTGTGTCCATCAAGTTTGTATGATAATCAGATGTTTTAGGTGGCTAAACTAAGTGCATAGTTCTATAGGGCTTCCCAGTCTAACTTCACGTTTACCTTGCTTTCACTGATTTAGCCATCCAGTGCCAAAATAGCTGTCTTTTTATTAATATAGACATGAGCTCCAAAAGGAGAAGGGGTGTCCTCCGGGAAGCAAAAGCTAAGTAAATTACACAGCTTGCCTGGATCTCCCCTGTGCTCATTTCAGCCTCTAGCTGCTTGATTGCCATTCACTATGCTTTACTTTCAACTTCACTGAGACCTGAGCTTCTCCCAGTAACCTCAATGACTGTTCTGCACTTGGACTTTTGACAGCTAAGAAAAGCCATAGAGACAGTTGGGAGAAGCCTATGAGAACCATGCATGTGCTGAGCATGGTTTGCAGAGAACTCAAGCAGGATTTAATCTAAGAAGGCTTTGTTAAAAGTAAAGTCTAGTGGATGGCAATCAAACAGCTGAAAGTATATAAACAGGGATGTTGCAGGCAAGCATTGGGATCTACATAACTGGGTTTTTGTCTCCAGGAAGAACACCCCCTGGGCTTTTGGGATTTATTTCCATGCTAATAAAAAGACAGCCACTGTTTCTCAGCACTGGAGGGCTCAATCACAGTATTCATAAAATTAGACCAATACAACCATGCACTTAGTTTGAGCACCTTTAGCCCTGTGACAAGCCCACTTTAAACATTTTTTGGATTTTTTTTTATTATAAAAAATCTATAGAGAAAAACTTTTTTTTTTTAATCTTGTGCTACATATAGCATTGGTGGTGCTGTTACTAAACTCTCTACTTTCCAGCTTCTATTACCTGTACTTTTTGATGGCCACTAGACGTGCCCCAATGATATCAGCGATGTTTAGTTGTGTACCAATGGCATTTACCTATCTACCCAAGACAGGTCCTAACAGACTGTCTAACAGCATAGCACAGAGCATTGCACCAAGTATCCACTTTATTAGAGACACCACTCACTGTAGTTTGTCGAGCCTCCATTGTCGTTTTATCATGGTGTAGATTCCACTAGGTGTTGCCATAGTTCTGTAGGAATATTGGCCCATGCAGGCAGGATCACTTATGGCAGTTGCTGCACATTAGATAGAGATATGCAGCAACTTAAATCCCCCTCCACCAAGGTGTATTCTGGATAAGCTGTGGACCTTGTGTCATTCTGCTGCAGGCTCTGATTGTTGGAGCAGCAGAGCATAACACAAGTTTTAGTAGGTCGCTACTTCACCAATCAGTGGTCACCTCACTCTGCAGGAGAAATACTCATCTTCCTCCTTCTCTCACTGTTGGGTGGCCCAGTCCCATTACCACCTTTCTCCTCATAAGACTATGTACATGGCCATATTACAGACCTGAGTGTTGTTATATGGCGCCCATAGAAATCTGTGGAACCATACTGCGTCTATGTCTGCCTTTAATAAGATATAGAGCAAATGCAGGTATTTTTTAACAGGTTCATACAGTGTTGATGAAAACTAAAAATAGTGGTATACCCCAGTGTATGCTGTATTATGCATCTCAGGGGCAATATGGCACCTCACAGAGCATTTGCAGTGTACAGTATATGCCAGTAGCCATAAAAAGGACAGCTATAAAAGTCAGCAATAGGTGACTGAAGTTCGATAGATATTGTGTCATTGTGATATGGGAAAGGTGAGCACAGTTTTCTTCACCTGGATCATCATTGTTTTCAGAGTGGCCACCCAACCATCCAATAAGGGTAAATGTACAGGATTAATATGTGGAATAAAATCAATTCAGAGATAGTGATACATCTTTCTATTCCATTAGAGCTCATTTCAATATCTATTAACCCCAAATGACCTGTCCAAATTTGTAAATGAAATGTTTTTTTTTTTTTTTTAAAGACATACTGTTTGTATCAAATTTGTATGCTAAACATCTATTATTTAATACGGACCTGTCACTGGGGTTTACATGGTTAAATTAAGTGTGTGGTTGTATAGGACATCTTAGTCTGATTTCACTTTTACCTTGCTTTTGCAGATGGAGCCCTCCAGTGCTGAGATAGCTGTATTTTCATTAATATGGAAGTGAGCTCCAAAAGCCTGGGGGGTGTTCCCCCTGAATGAGAAACCCCAGCTGTGTACAACCCATGGCTTGCCTGCAATGCTGATGTGCTGACTTTATCAGCCTGCAGCTGCTTGAATGACATCCACTAGGTTTAACCCCAATTGATGGTCGGGTTGCCACCCTGAAAGGAATCGTGATCCAGGTGATCCACTGACCCTTAAACCCTTTTTCTGTTCCCTTTGCATTTTATCAGACGGGAAGCTGAGCCATATACAGTATTATAATCATGTTACAATTGTCTGTGAAATGTGTCAGGAAAAGGGCAGATGGATACCAAACAAATACCATAAGTATATTCATATTAGATTAGGAGGAAATTTCCTAATCCTGTCTCCTAGAAGCCCGTTCCCCTTTTTTTAATTGCTTTTCAAATGTGACAATTTATGAGAATATTTGCACAGGTGTCGTACATGATGTTTTTTTTTTATTTGTGCAATTTACGCAATATTCTGAATAGTTGTTGTGGATGTTATTTTATTAGCGCTAAACACTGAAAGAACTTGGCTCACCCTGTAATATCACTTTAACTGGTTTCAGCTCTTACAAAGAAAACTCGGCTCACCTTTTAGTATCAGGATGGCAGGATGCCCGGCTCTAGTCAAGAACTCCAGCCACCTATTGCTGCCTTTATAGCTGTCCTTTTTATGACCACTGGAATTAGCAACTGAAGGCATATGCACCGCAATTTCTATATGAGGTACCATATTGCCCCCGAAATGCTTACATAATACAATTTAAAGTTGGGTGTACCGCTACTTGTATTTCTTATGGATTCTGCGTTTGCTTTACATTGCATTGAAGACACACATAGGTGCAGTATGGTTCCACAGATTTTATGGCTGCCATATTACTGATGCACACCATTCAGGTCTGTAATATAGCCTTGTACACAAGGCTGATTGGCAAAGACATTTTGTCTTATGAGGAGGAGGGAGGTAGTCGGACCAGGCCACTCAACAAGGAGAGACAGGGAGATGAGTAATGCTCTTGCAGAATGAGGGGAAGACTTATTGGTGAAGCAGGACAGATACAGGCTCCAGGTTGGGAACATTAACATGGCTGCTCAGCAAGCACAGGGGAAATCAGGAGATAAACAGTGCAGGCCTTCTCTAGGGCTTGTCTGAGTTGTCAAAAGCCTAAGTGCAGATTATGAGTAGGCTCATAGAAGTGAGCACAAGGGCATTGCTAGGAACCAGATGTGATTTACATAGGTGGGCTTTTGCTTCTATGGGAACACCCACTGGGCTTTTAGAGCTCATTTCAATATTAATAAAAGTTCTTAGCACTGGATGGCTAATCAGTGAAAGCAAGTGTAAAGTAAAGATACCTTTGGAGGAATATGGCTAAAAACTGGACACCGTGTCCAATGAAGTCCATGGATTCCTTTTTAAAAATTTAATTTCCCCTGTTACATTTTCTTTGTTTACGATGTAGCACCTGTTTGTACACAGCCAAGGCCAAATTACCATGGCAGTGTGAATTATTTCATACTATTTGTCCTGACGAATAGTTTGCAGCAAATGGTGGTGCACTGGGTCCTCCCGCTGAGGGTAGTAGTAGGTGGTAGTACTGGGTAGGACCCGGGTAGCCAGTCGCCAGATGTTAGGTCACGGTATTGGCACAAGGGGAGCTGACTAACCCACTGGATCCTGACCATGCGGGGCCCGAGCAATTCCTCGTTGTCCCTAGTTAAGGCACCAATAACTAGACCAATGCCAGGGTTCAGAAACAACGGTAGTTGTGTGTTTATTTTAACGGTGGTAACTAATAGCAACAGTCTCTCTGGATGCAACCAGGATTGAGGCAGACTTGAGTATAACTTGAGTATAACTGAGGAATGGGTGATGCTGCAATAGGCTGTGATGGTAGTGTTACTTTGAGCAAGGAGAAACTGAATGATGGGAGTAGTAGTGCCAGAGATATGATACTGGGCGGAATAAGCTGACTGAAATACTTGCTGTTGATGAGGAGAGTAATGACTGAGAACGGCACCCAGATCTTGCTGAACAGGAGAAGCCTGAGGATCAGGGAAAGGTCCCGACTGGACCGGAATACTTTTGAGGTAACGTTGGAGCAGCAGAGAATAACTCCTTCTCCCCTGAAGTTGGAGAGAAGGCACACACACCCTTCCCTCTTAAAGGTAGGGGAAAGGACTGAGGTAGACAGGAAGTGACATAGCATCCCCAGCCAAAGCTTGACGGCTATTGGGGTTACCATGGTAGCAGGGGAAAGTCACGTGTCACCAAGCCTATTGCATTATCACTCCATTAAACCATAGGCAGATACATATGCATGATAAATACTAGACTTGAACACTAAGGGCGACATAATACCAGCAGTTTGCAGTGGCCATTATAGTTTCCAGAACAGGAACAATAGAATACAGACAAATGCTGACACCAATATACACTTTTAGGAGAAATTAGAGAAAACCTCTGTTCTGGGACACTACAGCTGCATCACTGATTGTTAATAAATATGTCCGGTTATTTTTAAATTTGTTTTGTGGGTTCCTCCTGAAAACCATGTGTGTGCACATACCATAACCTTAATATAAAGGTAAGAAGCTTTCTAAAAAGTAAAAACAACCCCATATTTTACCTGTAGATCAATGGCTGTTGTCTTCTCTTTTCCCCTTGAGCTCAACCCTGTCACGTGTCATGCATCAATATGTTTGTCTTTATGTAAGCTGATGTATGCAGATAGTATCCAATTGCATTACATGCACAATTTATGTGTGTCTGTTCATTTTATCTTTTTTGGAATTACTGTGCCTTCATAGATTAAAGACAAAAACTTTAATAATTTGTCTTTTTGTCCTAAAGAATCCTTCTTAAAGAGTACAAGATTTGGCCTATGCCCGTTACCGTAATAGTGCTAAAGAGTGAAGAGTGTAAGGACTTGTGTAAGTGACGGGTGGGGGCAGCTTTTGCGTGTGGGTCTGTGGACTAGTTTTGGGGGTATATAAACTCATTTTGGTCCTATTGTGATAGTTGTGTGTGAAAGTGACTACAGCAGTAGGGTGCCCTTTTACAGTCAAACCCAGGTCATGTGCTAGAGAAGAGCTTGGACGTGACAGAAAGGCATGCAAGGCAAGCCCTATACAACCACACACTCAGTTTTACCAGCTAAAAAAGCCTTAACAGGTCTGCTTTTTGTGCACTGAACTCCCTTGCGCAAACAAGTGCAACTTTTTGCCAGTTTGCAGCCCAAGTGCCATATGGACAGAGAGGGGGCAGGGAGGGGGCACAGCATTGCATGCAGAGAGACGTGCCTTTCACGTTCCAAAAAAAAATAAATATATCAATATTCACTCGGATTAGCTGAAAAACAGGCTAAAAATCTTCAGATTTTTAATCAGAGAATTTTAATCAGAGAATTAAATATAAATGTTGGACAAAAAAAATGTCAGCTCATGATAATTAACATTATATGGATGTTATTTTTTTGTAGCCGACTTGCACTAAACTCTGAAAAAACTCTGCTTACCCTGCTACATGTGTTTAACCGGTTTAAACTCTAACAAAGAAAACTCAGCTCACCTTTCCCTATCAGGATGGCACAATATGCACCTCCACTCCAGAACTCCAGTCACCTCTTGCTGCCTTTTATATGTGTCTTTTATATGATTACTTCAACTACCAATTAGATTCATGCGTGCTACCACCTGCCATCTTTCCAGTATGGACGCCCTCCTGCTTTTATATTGAGTACATTTCTAGTGAAGAATTACCTGTGCTGCATAGTTTCCAAATTTGCTGTTGTGGCAGCTGGGTTGGGAGCACTGTGTGTGGGAGCGATACAGAAGACTGCTGCCTGGTAAGCAGGTGCCAGAGAATGCATGGGCGAAATACAAAGGGAAGGCAAGTGTACAACCCAGGTACCAGCCATGGTTTCATGAAAAACTGTTTTAAAGAGGTTGTCTAGACATCAGGACACCACTGTAGCCAATGATTGGCTGAGCCTGTGATGTCCCATCACCAAATCAGGAAGCCAACAGCAAAAAAGATGGATTCTGAGAGAGTGTGCTTGCATTTAACATGGTAGGCACACAGTTAAAGTACAGTCAAACAGATTAGGCACATACAACTCAGCTCTGCAGTATGGCCATGTACATTAGCCATTGGTGGAAGTCCTTCACAGTGGCTACAATAGATGTCCCAGCACATGAGATGACCTCTGAATGACCAAGAAGTACCCAACGAGGAAGGGGAGCTGAGAATAAGTACTAACCAATGTATATGTGTCCAATGTATATGTGTCCTTACCAGTAGAGATGATCGAACATCGGAAAATCTTAAGTTAGGTAATAGGCTGAATCCCGGAATTCCAGGCGGTATCCTGGCTGTCTCCTTGTTCCCCACGGACTGGGAAGGCATCGCAAATCAAATGCGGAAAGTTCGACAAGGTTCGAGTTCGATAGAACCTAAGATTTTCCGATGTTTGATAATCTCGACTCACCAGTGGAAAAAGCCCTGTCAAACTCCTTCAAACTCCTCTGCTGGCATGATCTCCATGAGAAAACAAGAATCAGGCACTAGAAATCCTGCATACCTTACCCTTCTCTCCCGGACATCAAGGGAAAGTCATAAAGACCACCATGCACATTAGATGGTCAGCCAGTCCTTCCAATGGGTGGAGCCACTACTTGTCTATGTGTATAGCTAGCTTATTAAAAGTCCTACCAACAAGAACTTACCACTGTATTAGGAATGGAACTAATTGCATCACTTACAACAGAAATGTTGAATTACATGGTGATCCATGAACCTCCAGAAAAAGAGTCACTCACAGAGCTCACAAAGAAGGCCATGAGGAGGGAACCCATTATATGGTATGGTACTATGTTGCATGGAACCACTCTAATTCATAACACCCTATTGTATCTAACATTAGGCATCCCCTTTTGTAGTTTAGGGACAGAACAGGGTCAGTCTAGGGAGGTAGTATTGTTACTATTTGCTTTTAGTTTCTTCTTTACCCAATAATTGTATTGTTTGTGCTGCGTTTAGCATCTTTCTATAGACAGAGAACTCAACTTACATCTATTAAAATTATCTGCATTTTGGGGGGGGTGTCCTGCCACAGATGGAGTAGGCTGCATGTGAGAGGAGCTCCTGCCTGAGAGCCTAAAACCGGCACACACAGCTCATTTTGCCATAAAGTGTGGAGAAAGTGTCAGCATCGGTACATTATCTCCTTCCCAACCGAATTGCCGCAGTTATGAAGGGCAAATCGAGGAGAAGAAGCCCGCTGTCAGGAACTGGACAGCAGGACAATACAAGACAGTGAGCCCTGACGCTGAACCCCGCCCACTGTCCCTATCTGCTTGCCGCAATCCGCCCTAAGATGGCGGCGGGCAACTTGGCGGTGGTCCCTGTACTGGCTTGGTGGCACACAAAGACAAGACAGACAAAACACAATAAAGAGTAGTCCACAGTCCGGGTCACAACAATCGGACAGCACAGTACAAAATCACAATCCAAAAGCAAGGTCAATAAACAGGCAATATGGTCAGGGGCAGGCAGCTAGCAGGAATGGTCAGAAATACAGGCAAAGGGGTCAGAATAAACAGAGCAAGAGAAACAGAACCAGGCAGAGACAAGCTCAATATCCGGCAGTGAGAAGCAGGCTGGCAGACACTATATAGGAGACCAGAGGTCCAGTGCAGGAGCTGATTGGACCAGACCCCTAATCTCCTCAGAACACCTGGGGCAAGAGCAACCTGACTGGCAGGGAGAACAGTCTATCAGACAAGCTAACCAGCATCAGAGTTAACTCCGGAGTGGCCAGGAGTATCTCAGGCAAAGCGGGTGTGGCTGAACAAACCCAGAGGAAATAGGCCAGTGTTCAGACAAGGTTCAGGACACTGCACAAACATACAAAAACACTGAATATCAGCGCCATCTCAGCCGTAAAGCACGAGCTGAGGGGCGCAC
This sequence comes from Dendropsophus ebraccatus, assembly GCF_027789765.1. Classification (NCBI taxonomy): domain Eukaryota; kingdom Metazoa; phylum Chordata; class Amphibia; order Anura; family Hylidae; genus Dendropsophus; species Dendropsophus ebraccatus. The sequence goes on along the minus strand of NC_091459.1, from coordinate 126,504,286 downwards.
GGAGTTCATCCCAGGCACATTCATGACAGTATCCCCCCTTTTATGAGGGGCCACCAGACCCTCACTCAACCTTGTAGTAGGCAGAAAATTACCTCTCACCACACAGGTTTCAATGTCACTAGAAATGTTGCTATCCGTCTCCCACTCGTCAGTGGAGGACTCCGGGTTACACACAGATTTATCATCAGCACAATTTACATTAGCATCAGGTACAGGTTCATCAGGTTCATGGAAGGTTCATCAGAAGAACAGTGTATCCCATTTCACCAATGGTTACCTGTGCACCCAGATGACCTTCCTGGTAGTCACCTGGATGCTGATGATGTTCTGATCGCTGAGGATGTATAGGGCAATGGCTGATGTAGTGACCACCGTTCCCGCAGTAAAAGCACAGGCCATTATGTCTCCGAAATTCTTGTCTGGTCCTGACATTCAATGCTCCCAGCTGCATAGGTTCCTTCTCTGAGACATCAGGGGTAAGGAAAGGTTTTTCAGCAGGAAAAGAAGCAGAGGATTTGAAGAGGTCAGAGTTTGCTTTAGCCCTCTTTCTGTCACTGAGTCTGCGGTCGAAACTAATGGCCAAGGCCATGGTCTCTTTAAGGGTTGGAGGATCTGAGTGACCTACCCAGGCATCCTTAATGGCCTCTGCCAATCCTTGCTTAAAGAAAGCCTTCAAAGCCGGTTCACACCAAGCAGTCACCACACTAAATTTTCTAAACTCGGAACAGTATTCCTCTGCTGGTCGTTTACCCTGACGGAGAGAGAATAGGTTATTCTCTGCCAATGCCCTGTCATCAAGTTGAGCATATATAGTACCCAGGGACAAAAAGAATTTCTCCAAGCTATTCCATTCCTCTGCCTCAGGGGGAATTTTGAGAGCCCAAGCCTGAGGATCTCCCTGAAGCAGAGACCACAATACCAACCTTCTCCTGCTCAGAAGGGAAGTAATTGATCCGAAAAAACAACATGCAAGCACCCCTAAAAGACTCAAATTTCTCCATATCGCCAGAAAATCTATCAGGGAGCAACATGACTGGTTTCCTAGGCCTTTCCACCACTGGGGGCGCTACCACAGCATTATTCTGGTTGGCAGACAGAACTTGAACCAGTTTGGCTAGGTCTTCAACCAGGCAAGCCAAAGCCTCCATCTTAGCCACCAGGTTTAAATCAAATAACTGTGTTATCTGGTTTGCCAGTTTGACCACCAGGCCTGACACCCCCTCCACCCAGGTAGCAAGATCTCCCACAGTAGCCATGGCACCAGAGGGGCAGGATATATATTGGGCCGGATATTCTGTCAGGAACCGGACAGCAGGACAATACAAGACAGTGAGCCCTGACGCTGAACCCCGCCCACTGTCCCTACCTGCTTGCCGCAATCCGCCCTAAGATGGCGGCGGTCCCTGTACTGGCTTGGTGGGACACAAAGACAGGACAGACAGACAAAACACAATAAAGCGTAGTCCACAGTCCGGGTCACAACAATCGGGCAGCGCAGTACAAAATCACAATCCAAAAGCAAGGTCAATAAACAGGCAATATGGTCAGGGGCAGGCAGCTAGCAGGGATAGTCAGAAATACAGGCAAAGGGGTCAGAATAAACAGAGCAAGAGAACCAGGCAGAGACAAGCTCAATATCCGGCAGTGAGAAGCAGGCTGGCAGACACTATATAGGAGACCAGAGGTCCAGTGCAGGAGCTGATTGGACCAGACCCCTGATCTCCTCAGAACACCTGGGGCAAGAGCAACCTGACTGGCAGGGAGAACAGTCTATCAGACTAGCTAACCAGCATCATAGTTAACTCCGGAGTGGCCAGGAGTATCTCAGGCAAAGCAGGTGTGGCTGAACAAACCCAGAAGGAAATAGGCCAGTGTTCAGACAAGGTTCAGGACACTGCACAAACATACAAAAACACTGAATATCAGCGCCATCTCAGAACCCACACCCTTTGCCACGACATTGCATAAAGTTAGATTATATGATATTTGGAGATTACAACATCCATCAGAAAATAATTATACTTTTTATTCCAACCCCCAAAAAATCTATTCAAGAATAGATTACTTTTTAATAGACCAACAGCTTATTCCCAACATTTCCTTCTCCAATATTGGAAATATCACATGGTCTGACCATGCTCCAGTGACCTTAGAACTAACTGAAAAATACTGCCACCTCACCAATAGATCATGCAGATTAAACAATTTCATACTGAAGCACCCCACATATCATGAAGCCACGGTTCCAGTTCTTAAAGAATATTTTCAGTTTAACGATGATGGTTCTGTTAATGATGCTATCTTATGATGTGCTCATAAAGCATTCATCGGGGGACATTTCATAAAACAATCAGCGTATGATAAAAGACAGGGGCAGGAAAAACTGTTATCTTTACAAACCACACTTGCCGAATTGCACAGGTTGAATAAAGCCAATTATGAGACAGAAAGAGCTGCTCAAATATCTAAAATCTCCCGACAACTTCACAAGCTTAATGTCCATAACTATGAGTATGCCCTTCGTAGACTGAAAACTCGGTTTTATTGGCATGGTAATCAAGCTGCTAAATCCCGCATTCCTTTTGTCTACAACACTAACAGAGAATAGGGGATAGCAGACACCAGGGGATAGCAGACACCAGGGGATAGCAGACACCAGGGGACAGCAGACACCAGGGGACAGCAGACACCAGGGGATAGCAGACACCAGGGGACAGCAGACACCAGGGGACAGCAGACACCAGGGGACAGCAGACACCAGGGGACAGCAGACACCAGACACCAGGGGACAGCAGACACCAGGGGACAGCAGACACCAGGGGACAGCAGACACCAGGGGATAGCAGACACCAGGGGATAGCAGACACCTTAGCACAGTATTATGATGCTTTATATAATCTTGCTGGTGACCCGAATACCCCTCAACCCTCCCAACAAGCTATAGATAATTCCCTGAATAACATCTCTCTCCCATCTTTGTCTGCAGAACAACTTGAAAAAATCTCCCAACCTATTACTGCGGATGAAGTCCTTACTATAATTCAATCTTTAAAATGTAATAAATCACCTGGCCCTGATGGCCTCACAAATGAGTACTTTAAATCCCACAAACATATACTTATACCCAGGGCCGGACTGGGACTGAAAATCGGCCCTGGCATTTCAAATCACACAGGCCCACTTACCATATGGGGTCGTCTATGCTTCATCTATGCAGCGTCTACCAGACAAACATTATAGGCTCTTAGCTCCAGCACCATCATCACCTCCATACAAACTCCCCATCTATATTGCTCCACGCTGTTACAGCGCCCACTTTATGCCCCTTGTAGTATTTAGAGCCATAGAGTTCCCTCTATGTCCTCATATAATAGAAAGGCCCCTGTGATCCTCATATAGAAAACATCAAATAAAAAGGGATCAGGAAACCTTCTCTACCCCATAATGGTATTGATAGGAACTATACTAGAGCACATAAATACATAGTACAGAAATATATAAATACAGACATATACACCGCACACAGCTCTGTACTCAGCAATATACAACATATACACCCCACACAGCTCTGTACACAGCAATATACACTGCATACAGCTCTGTACACTGACATATACACTGCACACAGCTCTGTACACAGCAATATACACTGCATACAGCTCTGTACACTGACATATACGCCCCACACAGCTCTGTACACTGACATATACGCCCCACACAGCTCTGTACACTGACATATACACTGCACACAGCTCTGTACACTGACATATACGCCCCACACAGCTCTGTACACTGACATATACACTGCACACAGCTCTGTACACTGACATATACGCCCCACACAGCTCTGTACACAGCAATATACACTGCATACAGCTCTGTACACTGACATATACAACCCACACAGCTCTGTACACAGACATATACAACCCACACAGCTCTGTACACAGACATATACAACCCACACAGCTCTGTACACAGACATATAC